>NC_034438.1:69989213-70072114 GCF_002078875.1 Numida meleagris
CCGCCCGCAGCCTCGGCCCCCCCGCATCCCCTCGTCCCGCGGGGGGCGGTGTCGCCACGTTCCCGCAGCCTGGCCCTGCTGCCCCCGGCCCCGCGCGTCTGCTCCCGGGTAGCAGCGGCAGGGCCGGAGGGAACGGCCTGAGGTTGCGCCGGGGCACGTTCAGGTTGGATGTGAGGAAAAACTTGCAAAGAGCGGCCGTGCGTTGGCACGGGCTGCCCGGGGACGTGGTGCAGTCACCGTCCCCGCGGCTCTCAAGACCCGTGGAGATGTGGCACTGAGGGACGCGGTCAGTGGGCGTGATGAGATGGGTTGGAGCTGGACTGGGTGATCGTAGAGGTCTTTTCCAAGCTTTGTGATTCAGTGAGTCTATGAAAAGCAGCCGGACGTGATCTCAGTGTTACTGTGCTGACACGGGAGAAATAGGAGGAGAATGCCTGCTGCCATCAGTGAGTCATTGCAGGGACTGTGCCCACCTTTAGAACGTGAAATAGTGAGCCATCCCCAGGACCAGTCTTGAATATGTACAATCTACCTAGCTTGGGACAGAGGAGCTCTGTTTACCTGGCACGTCAAGGAGCTCAGGTCTCAGTGTCTCCTTGCTGTTCCCGAGTGGCTCCCACTCACGGCTTGAAAGTGTCTCTGCACGTGTGCCATGGGAAGCTCAAGGAGAAACAGTCGAGGTGGATGACCAGAGACTTCTGCCTCCTCTATTCTCTCTTTTCTTACACGTTTCTCATTCTTTCAGATTCCTTCTGGAAGCCAGTCCGGTAATTACCGTATAGCTTGGTTGAACCTGGTGTTGTCAGCACCAAGATGACGAGGCAGCTGCCTATGACACTAATGCTGTCACTGCCGATGTTCTCAGCCATCAACTAAGTGCCAGCTCATTAATTGCCTTCTCAAATGAGCAAGCATGGCTTTCAAAGCCTACAGGCTCTCTGGACATCTCTTGTGGATTGATCACCAAAAGGCAACCCCAGCAACATAACTGAGCAGAGAAACCGTTCTTCAGGACTTGCGGGTACCCAGACTTTCCATGCTCCACTACCATCAGCGAACACTGGATGCCTGCTAGTAAAATTTGTCTTTCATTTCTTTCCTATTTGACATGGGTACTTGTAGGGAACGTTCCTGCGGTGCAACGACAGACCTCAACTGTGATTCAAGGCAGAGCTGATTTGACTTCCCACAATGCTTTGCATATATCGTGCCTTAAGTTTAGCAAGCAATGGAAAAGAAGTCACAGCGTGGTGCTGGGTACAAATGTCACAAATTTAGGAAGGGTCTAACATGTATTCCCACCTATTTCTGCAGCAGCAGCCTACCACTGAATGCCTGTTGCATTGTGGGAGAGTGCTATAACACCACTGCTGTTTTTTCCACGAGACGACTGCCTTGCTCTTACTGAACATGGCTTTGGAAGCAGGACAACGGTTAAAGACGAAAGAATATTCTGTAACAGCCAGAGATCATTTCTATTATACGTAGATGGAGGTGTGCCCTCACGAGCATATGAGTAAATATGAGCATATGTAGGTAAGTACGTAATGGCACACCTTTTTTAGCACAGAGATAAGATGTCCTAATGAACCAGAGAATAAGGAAATAGAAATGCATGCTTTACAGGAAATATGTGTGCATGCATTCATGCCCTTAGGTGCTCCTACACACTGCACTTCGGCCCTCCCAGCTGGTCACTGTGGCTGTCACTACCCCAGCCCAGCCCAGCCCAAGAAAGTTCCTTGGAGCTCTCACTTTTCCACATCACTAAGTCAGCTTCCAGCTCCCTGGCTTCACTGCAGTGGTGATGCTCTTCTCTGGTGAAGGTCATTTTTAGCCGTTTTTCTCTCTACAAATAACTGCTGTGCAGCTACACTGCTGCGCTGCACACAAGCACATCTGCACGTCCACCATGCCTAATGACTTGTAAGTTTGATTTTAATCGAAGTTGGCAGTTGGAAGGCATCGTAAATATCCAAAATGAGTGCTGAAGCAAGCCACTAGGATGCCACTGAGTGAAAGTGCACTGAAAGATGTTTGCAGGTAGGCAGCAAATAGTGAGGAGGAGGAGGAGGGAGATTACAAGAGGGAGATTACAGGCAGTTTAGTGATGGGATTCAGTGGGTCAGGTTGATGCCTGGATTTGAAAGACTGGCACCTTCCTGTGTGCTTCCACTGCTGTGGTGGCAGCAGTCAGCCTACACGTTTCCCCGGGGCAGGGCAGGGCAGAGCATGTCTGGGTGCACCTCGGGTCCACCAGTGTGGAGCCCTGCTGCTGTGACCCCACTCCTCACGGCCTCTGCTGCAGCTGCGTGGGCCACAGAGCTGCTCTGCTGCAGGGCTGGGAGGAGGCTGGGAAGAGCTGAGCTTGGCTAAGGGACAGGTGTCAGGCAAGGCAGCAAAGGGACAAGGTGCAGAGGTGTGGAAAGCAACATCCAGCTGCCCTTTGCTGGAAGCCCAACAGAGTCACATCAGGGCCTTGTCTTGTCACCCGTCATTCATTAATTGCAGGCTCTTGCATTATTTACCTGGATGGTTCCTTTTTCTGGGTTGTTTGTAGAGTTAGGCACCATGGCTGAGTCTGGTGCAACCAAAATATGATAAACAGGGCTCGTGAAAGCCTGGCTGCAAATCTAGCCCACGTTGGGTCACTGCTGCACTTGCACAGCTCCTCATCAGGCTTGCCTTCTGTGTAGGATGGCTGCTGCTGTAGTATCTCCTACAGCATGCAGCTCCAATCACATGTTACAGCAGTCTGAATGTGAATTCATTACAAGGATACTTGTTGTTTTCACTGGTGCATTTCTTGTTTATCCACTCCATTAGCTCCTGTGACAGAGAGCAGCAAGTGGAGCATTGTCCAGAGGTGCTAGGACCTGACTGTGCTGTCAAGTGGCATATTTTCTGGAGCAGAATGTGGGATGTGGGTTATGCATGAAGGTGTGGTTTGGTGCCACTGTTGACTTCATTTTGCCTGGCAGTTTCACAAAGGAGAAAGGTTGCATTAGCGTCTGGATCCTCAAAAATAAGCTGCTTGCAGTGCGTCCAGTGCTGCTCTGATCCCTCAGTATGGATGTAGGTGTCTATAGTGTGAAGACAGTAATAAAAAAACAGACAGGAATCAACTGAGAATGTTCCTGTCTCAGCATAACTGACTGCAAACAGCAAAGTTCACTCTACACTTTTTTTTTAGAGGAATAGAAACCAAAAGCTGAAGGAATGACTGGAAGAAACAGAATGGCTTTCACTGTGGGTGTCAATGCCCTTCCATCTGGTGCCGCCTGAGGTGGCTGCCTCCGGGCGTTTGTGGGTACATACCCAAGGACTTGGACACACATCCCTCATGTGGGATCGTGGGAAAAAGAAAGGTCAGCACCACCTTTAAGCTGCAGGAAAGCTGAAAATCCCCTGAGCAAATCCGGCCTCCTTGGCCAGTCGTCCCTTGCCACAGGGTTATCCCACAGAAGCAGGACCAAGAGCAGTGTCCTGAGCTCGGGTGTGAGCCACAGCCTCCTCTGACCAGCTGTGGTGATTCTGGTGAGCAGCCAAAGCAGAGGAAAAGGTTCAGCAATGGATGCTGTCCCCAGACTGCCTCTTCTCCGCTCCTGTGCCTCTGAAGTCCAGTGCACAGCCAGGCTTGGTGGGAATCCTAAAGAGGAAGGTGACTGCACTGCTCTCTTTCTTCTTTCTCACTTTCTTCTTGGTGCGATGGTGGGATGTGCTGTGTACTCCAGCGTGGGCTGCAGGAACAGGGCAGCCCTCAGTCCCCAGGTCCTGACACTTCGGTGGTGGTGGGTCCCCACCTTTTGCTGGGGCAAGTATGCAAAAGCACCAGGGGGAGCAGCAGCACAGGATTTAAAATACTGTGCCAGTGCAGCAGAGCAGAATGTGAGAGCAGGTGGGAAGGCAACAGATAACAGAAAGGAACTGGCAGGTGCTGGGCAGAGTGGTGACGACACTGGTGACAGCACCAAGGCCACACTGCCGATAAGGTCACCACGCAGATGTGGAGCAAGAGTGACATGATGCAATCTGGCTCAGTCCGTGCAAGATGGCAGATCTGCAAGCTGCACTGTGATCCCTCAGGAAGTACAGGTGTGAAATAGAGTCACAGCACCATGACTGAGGCACTGCGACAAAGCTGGGCACAGCAGAGGGAGATCCCACCAAAATACCAGCAACACAGAGGAGGAAGGGCCAGGCTTAAATGCATGGCTGCCTCTGTAGCTGGAGCTGTGTGGCCAGTGCTGGGGCATGCAACCCCTGGGAACATCCTGGAAGAAGGACTTCCCCTCTTTTATTTGAGGGGACGGTTGGTGGGACTTTTGTCAGAGGCTTCAAGCCTGTGCTTGAAAGCAAAATTGAAAGAGGCACGAGAGGCCTCTGAGAGGTGGTTTCCTGAGAGCCTACGATGGTGGTTTCCCCTGTGTCACACCTCTAGGTGTCATTTCAGCTCGCTCTGTGAAGATCACAGCATCTGAACGCTGCTGAGAAACCAGGTGGAGAAAGATCAAGCCTCACACTGGCCAACAGCCCTGCAGGACCTGCTGCCATTGGCACAGGAGGGGTGTGGACACCTATCCCACGAGGAGGGTGAGACAGAGAAGGCAGCACACCCAACCTGCACAGTTCACTGCTCACAGCGCAACCCCAGGGGCCAGGCCATGCTTGGGACAGGCAATGCAGCACATAGGCAGGGAGGCTGACAGAGGCCTTCGGGTCAAAGTCGAGGTGGTTTTTTTTGTCAGTAAACACCTTGGAGAAGACCATGAAGGCCCCTGACAGCCCTTGTGAAGGGCTTTGCTGAGTGGGAGCAGCTCATAGGACACAGCACTGAGTTGTCCTCTAGTGGGGTGTTGGCTGGGAGCAGGTTGCCCAGCTAGGGTCTGGGGAGACAAACCATCGTATGCCAGAATGTGAGAGCTTCTGGCTTCGTGGGACCCATCTGTGCTGGTGGAAGGACGCCCTGGGGCCTTGACGTGCAGCCTCACGCACATCAGGGCTGTCCCCACTGCTTGTCACAGTGGCTGTTGCTTTGTGCATGACCCATCAAGGATGGAGATTGCCCACCTTCCTGCTGGTCAGGCTGCTCATCCTCCCGGGGAAGGCTGGTTCCTGACACCCAGCCTGAACTTCTCAGGTCAGGAATTTGTCCCTGTGGCTTTCATTGTGTCATCTGCAGCAAACAAGAGGACACTGGTTCCACCAACTTAGCTAAGAGTCCTTCTCTTAGCTGTAGGCTGCTGGCAGATCTCCCCTTTACCAGACTAAACCACCCCACTAACACCCCTGTGCCTTGGGTACAACTGCTAATGCAGTTAAATATTTACTTTACTTGAAGGATTTTCAAAGCAGAATAATAATAAGCACCAAAGGTTATTGAACCATGTAAACAGGGAATGTAATCCCTTAGATGTGCATAGCCATCTAAGCAGAGCAGAGGTGTGTTCTGTAAAGGGAATCCCAAAGCTCCTGCCAGTCCATGCTGAGCCATGCCTCTCTGAGCATGAGGGATGCTCACTGAGCCACTCCTGCTCATCTCTGCTGTCCAGGGCCAGCAGAACCATGCTAAGACTCAGGTAAGACCGTGGGGAAGAAAGGTCCTGAACACGGTTGTGTCTGTCTGCTCAGCAAGTGCCAACGTGCATGCACGGCAGGAGCCCTTCCAGCCTGCTGGTGGTTTCTGTATGACACAGGCCCTTTCACAAACAGCATCTCCTACCCACTGCCAGCATGAAGGAGACCACCTCTCACTTCCATCCCAGACTTAATCTGTCCACGTCTGTGCCAAAGGAGTTCTAGTCAAAGCTGCTTTTCAGCTATGACGCTGACTTTCTGTCCAGTGATTCTCTTTTCCATCCTTCACCCTTCAGCCTTTGATCTTGATTCCACTGAGGGAAGTGTTGATGGATGCAGTAAATTGTCTTCTCAGAGGCAGTGAGGTTGCTTGCATGGGAAGACTGATGTTGGGCATCATTCTCATAGAAGAAGCAGCAAGGTCTTCTGGAATGGGGGTCCTTGCTGAAAAGTCCCTCGGTGGCACAGCCTCCCAGATCAGCCCCAATTTTTTGCATTTTGCACATGAAGTATTCCAATCTAAATGGAGATCCCAGTGGTGTAGGAATCATAGAACCATAGAATATCCCAAGTTTGTAAGGGACCTGCAAGAATTATGGAGTCTGACTCCTGGCCCCGCATAGGACCATCCAAAATCCAAACCCTGTGTCTGAGAGCGTTGCCCAAGCTCTCCTTGAGCTCCAGCAGCACTGCCCTCTGGGGCACAGCCTTTGCCTCACCCCCACCTGACCCTCCCCTGATGCAGCTCCGTTCTGTTCTCTTGGGTTCTGTCACTGTCACCAGAAAATGAGGAGTGGCAGCTGCATAGCTGGAGGGTTGGCTTGGGGGAAATATGCCCAGAGGGAGGCTGGCTGGTTTGGAGAGGAGAGCAGCGTTGCTCAGCCTGCAGTGTGGATCAAAGGGATTTTACATCAGCCTCTAGAGCCTGCACCTGGAGCTGGCAGGCTGTCATTTTTCAGCTGTATGAGCGCGCCCAAGACGTCCCTCTGGGGACACGGTCTGCCTGTTCCCAGCGCAGATCAAACTGCTCAAAATGCTGCTTTTCCCAGCACCAAGATTAGCTGGTGCCCTCTGATATAAAGGCCACTGCAAGCCGAGTAAGGTGCACGAGCACATGCTCCCATAGCAGCCATGCCCAGAAGGGAGCTGCTGGTGCTGGCGCTGATGCTGGTAGCTCTTGCTGCTGCCGGTGGTAAGTCTGCTCCGCAGTGGGGACAGTGCCTCAGTGGTGGGCTGGGAGGTGCAGGGGGATGGAGAGTGGGAAGGAGGGCAGAAAGACACAGGATCTCTGTCATGGAGAGGAGGTGAGGGGGTAAGGCAGCACAGCAGCAGCATGGTGGGGTGCAGAGAAGGATGGGAGCACACACATCGCACGCTATTTGGGATGTGCCTGTGATGCATTTGATGCTCAGTGGAGCTCGTGGTCCAGAGTCCAGGAGAGAGGGCAATGGGAAGGGCCTCACTGACAGGTACATTCCTATCTTTGCCCCTCTGTCACTACCTCACGCTCCTGCCACCAGCTCTCTATGGAAAGGCTGGTCACAATTGTCACTTCATTTCCCCCTGCCTAACTCTTGGATCTCTGCTCCGTTTCAGGGGCAGAGCAGGAAGAGGGGAATGGCTTGAGAAGGGTAAGAGATTTCCATTTGCTCTTGTTCATGGCTTCAGATCCTATTGGGCTGTCTCTGTGCCTGGCACCACCAGGAGAAAGGCTGATCCCAGAAACTGCCCCAGCTTTGTGGCTCTCAGCGCTCTCAGCCCAGTACCAACCCCAGGCAGTGAGTCCCAGTGCGGGGCACATTGCCTCTCCCTGCTCTCCGTGAGCCTGCCCTAAGGGGCACTGGGATCCCCAGAGCCACTGTGCAGTCAGCTCTAGCCACACTTGCTGCTGCCCCGACAGCATGGGAAGAGGTGGGAGCTGCCGGCACTGAGGCATTCACTGCGGTTTCTCCTTTCCAGCCGACGTGTGGAGAGATGTCTGAGCTGCAGGCCTGCCCCCTGCTGCACTTGCCCGTCTGCGGGAGCGATGGGAACACCTATGCCAATGAGTGCTTGCTCTGTGTGCAGAAAATGTAAGCTCACACTTGGGCAGAGGCCTCTAGGGGTCTAATTTTAGCTGTCTAAATGCAGGTGCTTGTCACACACCGTGGGAAAACCGCAGCCCACGGGAAGGACACAAGATGTGAACTTCAAGGTGGAAGAGGGCTTCTGGCATCCTCTGAGCCTGGCTCTGCAGCCCTCAGCTTCACCTCCCTGTGATGGCATTGCCCAAGAACAGGCATGGGAATGTCCCTAGCCCTTGCAGGTGGCAGCCCCTTCCTTGGCACCAGGTTTAGGGACTGTGCAGCTGCAAACTTGATATTCATTCTCTGTGTTGGCAGAGTGCTGATCCCACGAAAGGGAGCAATATTTATCCATTGGAGCAGTTTGCTAAATCGTGCACCCTAGGGTGGCTGCATGGCCAGCAGGTCCAAAATGTGAGGTCAAGAGTCACAGCTAAAAGAGCTTCTGACATAAGAACAAGCTGACAACAAACCAGGTGCTCCACAGAGGATGAGAGAAGGTCCCCAGTCCGTACTGCCTGAGACTGAATAATCACAGAACCGTAGAGTGGTTCGGGTTGGTAGGGACCTTAAAGATCATCCAGTTCCAACCACGTGCCTTGCTCAGGGACACCTGCACCTAGACAAGGTTACTCAGAGCCCCTGGCCTTAAAGACGTCCAGGGATGGGGCTTCCACAGCTTCTCTAGGCAGCTCACCACCCTCTGAGTAAAGAATTATTTCCTAAATCTATCCTGAATCTCCCTTCTTTTAGTTTAAATCCTTTACCCCTTGTCTTGGTCACTACACTCCCTGATGAAGAGCTTCTCTCCATCTTTCCTGCAGGCCTCCTTTATGTACTGGAAGACCACTGTAAAGTCTCCCAGAACCTTCTGCAGGCTGAACAAGCCCAGTTCTCTCAGCATATCTTCATAAGATAGGTACTCCAGCCCTCTGGGGTAGGAGGTAGCCCTCATATTTGCAGCCCTCCTCTGGGCCCACTCTAACATGCCCATGTTTTTCTCATGCTGGAGAAGGGAGATTTGGATGCAGATGTTTAGAAAGGTGCACTAGGTGACTAGTCTGGACAGGCAAATAGCACCAGTAAATCCTCCCACGGGAGATCTGTGAATGCAGATGCCCAGTTATGTGCATCGTGGTTCCTTTGGCAGAGCTTCACAACAAAGGCACCACCCTAAGTTTGAGGAGTAGGGCAACAGGGATACCATGATGTTCAGAAAGGAAAGGCACGAGGGTTGCTTTGGGGCAGGACCAGCCTGTGATTTCATGTAGGCTGGGAAGTGATGGGCTGAGCAGGGGTTTTCTGCTGGGAAGGACCTGAGGCTAAGATCAGGCTGAATGCAGGTCAGCAGGTGCTTGCATTGCAAAGAACAACAGCTGTAGTGGCCAGATGAGGCCAAGAGGAGTCAGGGAACACTTTTTTTTTCTTTTTTTTTTTGGTGTTCTTTACTCTGCTTTCCTACATTATCCTAGGAAAACCAGGCAAGATATCCGGATTTTGAATGACGGGGAGTGTCAAGATATCTGAGCCTTCTGGTGGCTTTCTGGTGGCTTTCCTGAGCCAGGAAACAGGTGATGCTGTATGCTCCGTGTGCATCACATATTTCAGTCGGTGATGGTAAATAATAAAATTGCATACACAATCTTATTTCGACAGCATTGTTTTATGCCAGGCTGAGGGAAAAGAGCACAAGCCACTTTCCACGAAGAGCTACTAAAAGAGTGTAGTCAAAACATCCATTTCCAATCTATATCCCATACTAGGCTCTGCACTTCATACATTCTATATTTCTCCCGTGTCCCTGGGAGAAATGTGGGAGCAGCAAGAAACACACGGAGCGTTGAGATCCTGGTGAAGGAGGTGCTGTACAAACACAGCTTTTCTGAAGGAGGCAGTTCAGCAAAGGGAAGGTAAGGTTTCTCTGGTGTGGGAGGTGATGACCTTCTCTCCAGCTCCCTAGAAACCACCTTCACTTCCAGAGCTGACACTAACCAAAAACAGCAACATCCGCACTTCTCGTATCATTTAGCTTTTCATGTGAGATTGCTCCATAAAGAAATCAGCCCAGATAACCCACGGGAGCACCAGAAGAGCAGAGCGGAGATCCTGAATTCCAGAGAGCCTGAATCTCTGCGGGGGGGGGGGGGGTCTTCTCAAAAAGGAACTGATCCCCCCACCTGCTCCTGGGCAACAGAACACACCGCCCAGCTGCTCAGCATCACACCTGCACGCCTGGGTTGCTCCTTGTGATAGGGCAACCCTTGGTGCTATGGTGGGGTTCGGTGCAAGCTGGCTAACAGCCAACATGCCTCAGCTGTCTGTGGGATCCCTCTGCTCTTTTGCTCCCACTGCCACAGCAGCTGGGACGTGAATCACCTTTCACTAAATACGTGCAACCAAGTTGTACAGCTTGAGTATGCAGGGGTTCCCTTGGCTCACAGTGGCAGAGGTCTGGCCAATACGAGGTTTTCCTCCTGAAGTCCATTCAGTTCTGCTCTAGATGTCATGTCTTCAAGAGAATGACTGATCATGATTTCCCATCAGCTTCAACAAAGCTTCATGCTGCTTTGAGAAGTGCTCCGCTGTGAAGTGAAACCTGTGCTCACCCACAAGGCATCAAGCTGCTCTGCCTTGCTGCTGCACTCACACGACTCATTTGTAGTTACCTGAGGAAGGGTCCAATTGCATCGTAAAGTCAAGTGAGCTCCCTGAAGTCAGTGACCACACTGTGAGTCTGGGACCTGTGCCAGTGTCATGGCAGCTGTACCTGGCTGGCCAATTACGTGGTTCATCCCCCACACCCAGACCCACAGTCATTGGTGACAGATTTAATGCTGCCACTGAAAATAACATTGAGAAACATGAAACAATCATGGTTGGTCAGGCTGGAGATCCTTCTGACCCCTGCTGGGTCCCCAGCACCAAGACAGAGGGCAGCGAACACGAGCAAACACCTGCAGGAGGATGCAACAGATGGGTAATTGGGCAGGGACAGAGCCTCAGGATTGCAATCATTGTTTCGTCTGGAGGCAGCTGTTGTCATTAGAAGTTCTTCCTGGCCCTAGCCTTGTTACTGTCTGAAACCTATCAGCTATCAGTGACTACCACAAGGACAGAACAGTGGTCTGCTGGCATCTGCATGCTGTGAAAGCAGGAGCTGTCCCTGCCCAGGTTCATCTCCTTACTGCCTACCCTCAGTGCCCGGCTGTGAGTTTCAGAGAGGCAGACTGCCATTGCTTCCCCTCACACTGCCTTTTCACAGGCTTTGCACCCAGCCTGGCTAGTTGCTCACAGCTGTCCAGAGGGCTTAACACCCCTGCTGCCCTGCTCTGGGCTCTCTCCACTTCTGCAGGGTTGAGTACCACAACTGTACACAGCTTGGTCTGTAATTCTGTTGCTGCACCACTCACACAATCCCTGCTTTTGCAGGTCCCCACCTGTCCCCTAGGACTCTCCTGAGCAACCAACAGCACGTTTCCCCCTTCCAGCCTTCAGAATGAGTGGGAGAGGCTAGGGGCTGGTCTGCATTGCCAGGGAGCACAGGGAGCTGCAGGTGGTGTCCACTGCACCTTGGGGACATGCTTGTCCAAGGTTTTCACCCCAGCCTGCCCCAAATCAGGTCACCATTCTGCAGGACAAAACTGGAAGCTGTGCCCTGACTACTGATAGCGTGACAGCTGCATGGCTGCCCATGCTGATCTCCCGGATAACTCTGGGTCCGGGCTGCGTCTGTGGCTGTGCAAGGGAGAGGCATCCTCTGGCTGCTGCCTTGCAGTAGCAATGCCAGGTGGGGGGAAAACAGAGCTGAAGCTCACAATGCACTCCAGTGAGGCTCCTCCAGGTCCAATCCAGGAAGCTGAGTGCGTGGGTGAAGGTGGCCCAGGGCCAAAGGAAACAAGATGTAAATGTGGGGAAGCAGTGCCTGGCACGCGGTGAAGTGTCCAGCTGCACTGGTTCACTCATCTGCAACTGGCTAGAAAGCTCAACCTGCAGCAGAAAGAGCAAAGCTTGGGCTGCAACTGCTGCAGAGTTCTTCTGTGCTGCGGCGCTGGCAGGGCACTGCAGGCTCTGAAATGGTCTCTGGTATGCCACCGTCACTTCAGAGCACAGACAGCTCGAGGCTGGGTGGTGGGCTCTGTAATTTCCACACTGTTGTCCATCTTGCCATAGGGCATCCATTCCCATAGGATCACAAGTTCACTTGCTTGGGATTTGGAGTAATTCATGCACAAGAACCAAACCTTCGCAGGGATCTAGGTCCTGACAGGTGCAAGTGCAGGCTCAGTAAGATATTAAAGCCCATCTATCCCATTAAGTATCTCTTAAAGACTTTGAGGGCACAGCAGCTCTTTCAATTATGAACAGTATTCATAAATTTGTTGTGTACCCAACTGGAAAAATGGGCGGAACAGAGTCAACCTTCACAGCACCATCTCCACTGCATCCAATGGCAATGTTTTGCTGAGTCAAGAGAGATTTATCAGACCTCAGCAGGCTTTGGAGTGACTGAGTGCTTCCCCCGCCAGGAGATGTGTGGGTGAGAAGCCGAGTTTTGCCCAGCCCAGGCAGCAGGAGCTGTGGCATCAAGGCTGTCAAAGCCCTGTGCCTCTGCAGCCATGTGCATCCCTGTGTGGGTCTTAGCCCATAGCGTGCCCTGGGCAGCTTGCTCTGGTGGTCCTCAGCACCCTGCAACACCCAGAGGTGCCCATCCTTTCTCCTGCATTTCATATCATCTGCCAGCAGCACAGGGATCCCAGAACAGTTCTTTCTGAGCACTTCCAGATGTGATGTCCACTGTGACCAGGCCTGTGCTTTCCTTTTCCCCACGCATGGTATTTTCAGGGGGCATGAGGCAGGGTGAGTTGGGGTTGTGCAGCATCACGCAGCCTCACCAGCACAGCAAACCCGGCCTTCACTTGTGACTGAGACACAAGAAACTCACACAAGTAACTCAGAAGTCCCCCATCTCAGGGTGCCACTCACACTCCTTGCCTGCCCTCGCGTATCAGAGCCTTCCCATATCTGCTTGGCTGCCACCACCCTGCTGGTTCTTTTGGGCCTTTTAAACTTGCCCCACCTCTCCGGAGGTATCACGTAATCTGCAATGGACACAGGGGAGGAGCCCCAAGGGGAAGTGGTAACTGGGGGGTGTCATGGTTTTGTGATAAGCAGAAAGGCAGCAGAGACTTGCCACAGGGCAAGTCAGTTGGGTTCACCCATGCCTCGACAGGTGAGCAGTTCCCAGAGGGCATGGGAGTAGGCACATTGTAGGGTTCTTCTACCACTGCTTGAGCCACTTGGAATTCACTGGATTTGGCTACTTCCGTCCCTGGGGGTCTCCTAAAAGCGCCATGACCTCATGCTGCAAGCAGCCTGCTGTGAGGGGCGGAGGTCCCTTCCCACAAGCACTGTGACAGCCCTCTGCAAACACTATTCTAACAGCTTACATCTCATTCCAGATCTCAAAGCACGTCCTGGGAGCCTAACAACTCCTCCATGCATCTCATTCTGGAAGTGAGAAGCAGGGCCATGCAGCATCCTGATGGGCCACGCAGCTCCTCTCTGCTCTGAAGGAGTCACAGTTTGGCAGCAGCGAGCATGAGTTTCCTATCTGAAGCGGAACTGTTGTACAGAAACACCAGCGTGTTTTGCAGTCCACATAGTAGGTCCTGGGCAGACGCTCACACACCTTTGAACTGTGATAAGGAGAATATTATTACCCTACTGGTGGCCTGGTCAGATAAGTTGTTTGCGGAGGACAGTCTGCATTTCTTTCAAGCTCTCATTCTGCTGCACCAGTAACTCCAGATTCCATTCCCAAGGAAATCAGCCGCTTCTTCTTTGAAACCGCAAAGAGCAATGGACAGTTTAGGGAAAGACCATGATTATTCCAACACTTCTCTGCCTTCCTCCACAGCCCACGAGGAGAACGCTGAGCCAGGTAATGCTGCACTGCTAACTTTTACTGGGAGGAAGAAGAATGGTCTTTTTGTCACTAATACTTTCTAGGGAGGGGGTAGGAATTTACCAGTGCGTGGTTAGGGGATGGGGGATGCACGTTTAATTGTAAATGCATGTGGCTTTTTCCGAGCTGTGTTTCAGGTCGCAAAGGCACCTATGAAGCACCTAGAAGGGCTTTTCAACTCAAAGTTCCTCAGGCAGTTCCAATACACTGTCTCTTTGCAGATTGACGGTGGGATCTCACTGTTCTTCTAGTTGGAGGGATTTTTTCATTTCATTTCTGTATGTTTGTATTCTCTGCTATGTAATCTCTCATTGGGGTGCAGGTGTCTCAGGGAGATTCTTCCTGCCTACTGCAGCAGGTGGCTCAGCTTTGGAGCAGCCCTGGAGTGCTCTGCTGGATCAGATAGAAATGAATGGGAGATGTTTTCTGGCTGTGCAGAGCAATTTGCTTGGGATGGATTGGGAAGGAGACAGACTACGAGCAGCGAGAAGTGCTTTTATGGCTCAGAAGGTATTTTGAAAGAGAAAGGTTAGCTTGGCTGCTGCAAAGGGACACATGAGGGATGTGCACTTCATCAGTCAAGCTGCAGCGCTGTGCAGATCCCGTGGCTGCTGCCTGGAGCTCCATTTCCCCAGGCTGCCTCTGGTCTCTGCGGCTGGCAGAGCATTGCTGCCCTAATTCTGCTTTGCACCCGGGGAGCGCACACACACCGCCCAGCACAGCTGCACGCTGTACGGTCCACGTGCAGTTCCATCTCAGAGGCTGTCCCTCCCTGTCACCATCTCTGGCCATGCCGAGATGCCTCTGCCATCACTGAGAAGTCCTCACACTGTGCTCATGGTGTCTTTTGCATCTGTACTGCACCTGTCTGCTTCCCTTCTCTGTGGTCCAGCTAGGATGAAAGGTTTCAGGGAGGGGATCTGCCTTCTCCTGCACGTCTCCACTGGGGGGTCCTGGAACTAGCGCACAAAAAGCAGCAGGAAAAGAGCAGGAAAAACGACAGACAGCACCAGAAAGTAGGACTGCTTTTGGTTTTGTGGTTGGCTGGTTGTTTCGTGGTGGTGGCTGTTGTCATTGTTAGACATTGGGATAGTATCCCAATAGTATTGGGATTACCCTGCCCAGATTTGGGCAACAGAGCAGAAGACAAAGATGCAGTGGTGTGAGTGCCATGCACAGCCACCAAAGCTGCTGAAGGCTGGTGGGCAAGGCCGGGCTGAGGAAACAGGGCTCGCTCAGGCAGGGAAGAAGTGCCGAGAGGGAAGTGCTGCTTCAGTCCCACTCTGCCTAGCAGGAGGCACGGAGAGGACAGAGGCACAGGGAGGGACAGGAGGCACCAGCTGGACAGAAAGGAAAAACATCCACCGTGAGGATGGCACAGAGAGCAGAGATGCTCTGTGAGGTCTTCCCTCACTTCTCAGGACAAGGTCCTGCATTACCTGAGGTAGCACTGGCCCTGCAGTGAGGAGGACGTTGGGATAGAGGCCTACAGAGATTCGTTCCAAGCAAAGCTTCTCATGATTATTATTAATTATCAGAAGATCAGATCTAATTTGAGTAGGGGTTGGCCACTGCTCTTAGGCCTTTTGTTTTCTGGCTTTGTTTTTAAATTTGTCCTGATCTGTGGCTTTCCCTGTGTTTAACTCAGGCACCTGGGGTGCAAGCGCTGCAGTCCCAGGTTAGCCTCAGAAGGCCTTCTCACCTTGCCAGCTCTCCCAGCTGGACAAGAGGATGTCAAAATGACCACTCTTCACTCATTTGACTTAATACTTCAACGTGAGCTGAGCCTTTCCATAGGAGAACCTGGATCTGATTGCATCTGTAAGGAGCAGGTCACCATTGGGTTGCTTTTCCCTCACATGGCATTCGTTGAAACCATGAAAACAAGTGTTTGTGTGAATTCCTCAGTGTACATGTGGGAATCTCCCTCCATGCTCCAGGCAAGTGGTATTCCCACTGGTATTTCTACCAGTATAGGGGCACAGAAATACACTCCTGTATTCCCTGAAGGGAATGGTCTCGTGCTATTTGATCTAAGACAGGTCCTAATAAAGACTCCACAAGCTGCGCCCCAAGGTGAAAAAAACGAGGCTGACTAGATCAGAAACCATAGTATCTATTGCCACGTGGTCAGCAGTGTTATCTATTAGGATCAGGAGATGAAGGAGAGAAGATCGGTGCTGGCTTCAGCAAAGGGCAGATTTCGTTTGGCAGGTGTAGGTGGCTGGGATCTCAGGAAGCCACCTGGGGCCGTGTATGGCCCATGCCCCTGGGCTCACCCTCCCCACTACAGACCTGTTCCCATGTTGTTGTGCTGGCTGTTCTGCTGGACGAGGCCTTATGGAAGGCTTCCACGAAGAAGGCCGCTAAGTCCGCCTGCTGGTAATATTCCACTGGATATGACAGTGAAACGGGTTGAGAACTGAGGGCATCACTTGCCAGCAAAGGGCAAGGAAATGCACACAGCTTTCTCAGCCCCTTGAGGTGGGGCCAGTTGTCTAGGCACAGGAATGGCATTCTTGATCCGTCTTTTGGCCCGACTGCATGAGCAGCACTAGGCAATTGCAAGTATCTGGGGAAAAGTGTATTAACGGAGCAAACCCAAAGAATTCCTTCGCAGCCAATAATGAATGATGTGTGCCTGGGTGATTTCAGGGTGTCCCCACTGGGCAGGCCCTGTCCCGTGCTCTCAGCTGGTCCCCGTGGTGTGTCAGTTGGACAAGACAAGACCCAAAGGCTGCAGTGGCAGGAGGGAAACTGCGGCTCGAAATTTAGAATACCTTACAGCACAGGAGATTTGTGTGGCGTGCCATCAGATCCTCCCTGCTGATGCTGCTTAGTAAGTACAGTGCCTTACTAAATTTTGGATCACGACCTGCTTCATGGTAAAAAGGCTCAGACCACTTGCATCAGTGCCGGGTCAGCGGACAGGGAGGGATCAGCTTGTCCCATGGTCAAGAGGTCATGTTAGCACTCAGTTTGTCCTTTAGGTGCCACCATGTCCCGCCGCTTGAGAGACCGGGAGCTGCTCCGGAAGAGAAAGGCAGAAGCCAAGGAGAAGGATTCAATTCAGTGGGCTCTGGGGTAACACTTTCTTACGCTGCGTAGTCCTTTCTCTGCGCACGTAACCTGAGCGCAGGCACAGAGGTTGCATGACAACAGAGCCCAGCTGGGTGCCCCTGTGCCCTCTGTGAGGAGAGGTCCTGGCTGCTGCAGGCGGCCCTCGGCCTCTGTCTGCTACAGGGCTGCACCGACGCTGAGGAGGAGAGAGCTAGGGGGGGATCTCATAGGTGGTGGGTTGGTGGCAGGGGAAAATGGGTGTCCAGACCCCTGCAGCTTCATCTGGCCACGTGAAGCCCTCATGCAGAGAATTCCAGTTTCTGCAGGGGTGAACCGGGTGCCACTCACGGCCTGAGTGCTGGTAAAAGTCTCCTGGCAAGAGAGCACGTGCCAGGCAAGGTGGGACTGTGCCGCCCTTGGCACCTAACCCTTTGCTACATGAAATCCCCCTGCAGGGAGCATGAGAGGAGCAAGCGGCAGAGGAGGGGCCGAGGTGCCAGGCGAGGAAAGGGCCGCGAGCATGTCGTGGAGCCCACACCACAGCCAAAACCACAGCCAAACCCTCAGCCCCCAAAGAAGGAGGAAGCTGAGACGATGTCCTCCATGGTGATGCAGCAAGCCGAGTCTCCCCAGATGGACGTGCAGGACCTGTTTTCTGGGGTGCAGCTGGCAGATCTGGAAGGGATGCTGGGATCTGGGAGCCAGAGTCCCCTGGGTGAGCCCTGGAAAGCTGCCGTCCCCATGGGATGCTGGGGGGGCCGCGGGGAGGGGCTGCAGTGACAGATCCTGATCTCCAAGCCATGGGGAGGGGTAGAAAGCCCACTGCACCTCTCTGGGAATACAGGTCAGCAAGAAAAACACTGTACCCCAAACTGTTGGTTCACAGACGAGCGTCCGCCTCGGGTCCTCTTCTGTCTGAAACTAAAGAAAGTGACCAGCAGGCCATAGCTGGGCAGCGGGACAGCGGTTAATTACCCATAGCGGTGGGTCACCGTGCTCCCCACTCCTCTGCCAAGAGCCAGACCAGGGCAGGGGTGCTTTGAAAAGAAGAGGCAACCTCCCGAGCACAGAGCAGGTCAGGGAGCCCTGGCCACTGCCTGCCCACAGCCCACCGGTCCCGGGGTGGTGGGGAGGGGAAGGGGCAGCAGCAGCCAGGCACGGTGTGTGCAGGAGACCTGCCGTGGTGGGGCTGGCCAGAACCACAGTCCTTCCAGCACACCGCAGGGCTTCTGATGCCCTTGTGCCACCGCTGTCCTGCACCAGCTCCAGCCCCTGGTCCTGAGACCCCAACATGGCAAGAATCAGGGCTGCTCTTATTTGCCTTCTGCCATTAAACCCATTTAAACCCCAGAACCCAGGGGGCCAGCACATCCTCTGGAAGCCACACGGGCCAGCAGGAGGTGCTTCACATCACGGGCACCCCGCGGCAGTGACCTGTCTCTGGTGTCCTTTGCAGGTGAAGAGGACATGCTGAAACTGGCAGACGAAATACAAGACGTATTGAATACTTCGCTGGAAAAGAACGAATCGGATAGCGAGATGTACTCATCGAGTCTATTTTAAAGTTTTATTTTAAAATATATATGTATTCTTCTAATTTTTATGACTAAGAAATACTGGAAAGCCTTGCAGGGAGACTTAAAAGCTGTTCCTTCCTCGGGAACAATAAAAAACTGACTCTCTCTCCACCGTGCTTCCTGTGTTGCTTTCGGGCTGTGGCAGGGGGTGATGCTGCTCCTTCAGCCAGCCCCCATGGGAGCTGTGAGCATAGCTCATGAGCCCCGTGCCCATCCTCACTCCCAAAACATTCCCCCAATGCGCCCAGCAGAAACGTGAGTCCCTTCACAAAGCTGAACCCCACCCTGTCTTTCAGCAGGCAGGGGTGCAGTGGCTTGGGCTTTTTTCAGCGCATGATGAACCCTACAATCCCTCGTGCTGTTATCTGCAGCCTGAAGGCCTTTCTCATGGGCTGCCTTCCTCCCCAGTTATCAGCTTGCTCTCCTCAAGCCTGGGAAGTGCGTTGTTTTTGTCTTGCCAGCAGTTTCACTCTGACCTTGCTGAGCTGCGTTCGGCAAAAGTAGGCTGGCTGCAAACAGCTGAATGGGGCAGAATGGAAGTCAGCTGAACTGCACGCTTTTGTCAGAAAAAAATCAACCTGGGGCAAAAGCTCGAGGCCATTCTGCACAGGGGCAGTGTTCCCTGCTCCGCAGCGAGCTTTCAGGCCAAGACTTTAAAGGCAGGCTGCCTATGCTGCGTATTCAGATTTTTGGAGGTGACATTTGGGAAGAAGGAGGGCTTCTTCTCCTCACACTCTGGGGCTTGGGATATTCTCTTCTGTACGCTGGGGGTGGGTTTTTTACATTGCTGTAACATCGTGGCACAGATGGCCTTTCTTTTGTTGGGGTGAGGGGTGTCTTCATGGCCACCATTACCAGAGGGCCATCTCCCAGCAGCACAGGGCTGGCCCACTCCTGAGGTCAGTCTTGATTTTGGGGTGATTTATGGGCTTTAAGTAGCAGAATAGCCAGTAAGACCACTGCAGAGGTATCCCTGATGCTGTGCCAGAGCCCTGCAGGCTGCGCATCTCAGTGGATGTGACACCTCACCAGAGTCAGGATCTACATCCCTGACACCCACCCCTCCTTTGGTGCCAGGGGCTTTGTGTGAGGGACAGTAAGTGCTCGTGAGCACTGACTGCGGCCTTCCCCAAACCCACTGAGACTCTCTGCTCTTACAGCACCAGCAGCAAAAAAACATCTCCTGGGTGACAAAGGAGAAACTCTCGGAGAAGCACTATCACAGAGCTGTGCCAGAGTACTCTCGCAAGCAGAGTGTCCACACCACGTTGCAAGGCAGCTGAGCTGTAGGACCCGCAGACCCTCCTGTCTGCAGAGCCCCATGCTGTGGCAAGGGGCAGCAACAGCTGGCAGCTGCTTCCAGCTCCCCAGCCCTGCTCAGGACCCCCAGGGAAGGGCACCCACCCTGACATCCACCTCCACACCCACGGAGGCTTAGGCTCACCTGGTTCCCATCGTTCTTCAGATGCTGGGGAGAAGCAGCTTCTAGGAGGTTTTACATTTGTCTCACAGCCCCCCTCAGCCAAGGGCGCACAAAGCAATGATGTGGGCCCTGTCCCAGTGCTCTCAAAGCTGAGCCATGGGAGGCAGTGAAAGCCTGGCAGGGTTTCTCTGAGCACAGGGCAGCAACCTTTGCTGAAGCGTGGGGTGCCATGCTGTGTGGCTATGCCTGGGGAGCTCCCAGTGGGAGGGGGCTTGCAAGAACCAAGGCAGCCCATAGAAAGCAGCCCTTTCCCCTAGGCTTGACCTTGGTGGCCTCGGGGCCCTGGAGTCACCTCAGCTACTGTGCACCCGCACCAGAGCTCTCACCCCAGCTTGCTTCTTTGGCTGCCTGTGAGAAAGGTGTCTCTGCAGGTAGTAAACTTCATTGCACAATAACCCAGGCAAAGATAAAGCCTTCTTTATCAGCACTTTCACTTGCACACCACACTTCTTTTCTCTGGCATGAGGACAGGTAGTGGAGCTCCTTGCTTGTGCAGATTTCCCATGGGTTCAGGTGCAAAGCTGGCCACACAGTGGTCCATGGGCACCTCCCAGGTGGGTCCTGCCACCCAGATGGAGCTGAGGATGGGCAAGCAAGAGCTGCTCCATCTAAGAGAGAGAGGTTGTTGTTCTCTAGATATAATGCATCCACTTCTCCCTTCCTCCCCTCCTTCAGAGCCCCATAGAGGTGTCTTTCCCTGGAGCCAGTTACAGCAGCAAGGAAAGATTTCCATTCTCAGGGGGTCTGGGTCTGACAAGAAGAGGAAGGCTGGTGGAGGTCAGGGAGCTTGTTGATGATGCAGAGAGAGTGGTGGGTGCAGGGAGATGGCTTCTGAGCTATGGGGTCAGTGCAGGGGTCAGTGCAGGGCCCAACACGATGCTCTCCTCCTCCCAGTGCTCTGCTGTGCTGGTGAGGGCTGAGGTTCCCGCAGGACACCATGCCCTGCTGCCCGAGCCCTGCAGACACAGGTGTCCTTGCAGCACACGCAGATGTGCAGGATGGGGGTTGCAAATGTGCAGACAGAGAAATAAGAAGAGGCTTAATAAGATTCAAGAAGACAGGCAGACAGGCAAGCAGGCACAGGGCTAATCCAGTCAGGTGAGCAGAGCACCCTTTTCACATGGGATTGGCCCCTTCAATCTGCCTCCTCTCCTCTGCCTGCTCCCCCAGCTTTCTCCTCCTGCTGCCCTTCCCCTGCCCATCCCCCGTGGGTCTGCAGAGTCCCACCAGTGTTCTCTACCCTGGTTCAAAACTTCGCCAGCTGCAAAGTCCAGTTTGATCTTCCTACCGCTCTTATCATTTGTTTGTCAGGTCTGTGTTCCTGTGTGTTCTTATTTATAGTTTCCTCCCTTAAAAATCCCTTGTGGCATTGGAAAAGGACCTTTACCAGATGTGCTTAGAGGAGCAGACGCCCTCCTTCCGCTAACTGTTACAAGCAACAGGAAAGAAAACACTGTGTCCTGACAGCAAACTCCTGAGCTAGTTTTGCAGGAACAAAGTTTGCTTTGTAGAGCGAGACAAAGGTTTCTTGAGGGCTGCTCCCACCTAAAAGCAGTTTCTCATCTGGTGGGGTCTGCCTGGCACTGATGATGCAAGACTTTATGAGTTTACAGTTAGCTGTGGCCTGCCTGTATGTGACTGGAAAAGGAAGATTTTGTTTCCTACTGGGGAGGAGGAAAGGTGTGCCACAGATTTTGGTCATAAGTCACGCTCATAAACCTGCTGGGAAAAGCTACCTCTGGTTGAGCCTCCCAGTGACAGCAGGACTGTCCCAAGCACTACGTCAGCTGGTGCTTACAAACCCCCATGGTGCCATGTCCCAGGACTGCATGAGACAGGGACAGCTTTTAAATGATGGGTTTTGTTCTTATAGAATCATACAATCATTAAGGTTGGAAAAGACTCCTAGGATTACCTAGTCCAGCTGTCCAACTACCACCAACTAAACCATGTTTTTTAGTACCATATCTACACTTCCAGGGCAGTGACCCCACCACCCCCCTGCGCAGCCTGAATCTGCCCTGGTGCAACTTGAGTCCATTCCCCCTCGTCCTGTCACTAGTTCCACAGGAGAAGAGGCCAAACCCCAGCTCACCACAGCCTCCCTTCAGGAGTTATAGAGAGTGCTAATGTCACCTCTGAGCCTTCTCTTCTCCAGGCTGAGCAACCCCAGCTCCTTCAGCCGCTCCTCATCAGCCCTCTGCTCCGGACCCCTCACAGCTTTGCTGCCTTTCACTGGACACGCTCCAGGGTCTCAATGTCTTTCTCGCAGTGAGGAGCCCTAAACTGAACAAAGCACTCGAGGAGCGGCCTCACCAGGCAGAGTTTAGGGGGATGCTCAGCTCCTTGCTCCTGCTGGCTGCACTATTTCTGGTACAAGCCAGGATGCCATTGGCCTTCATGGCCACCTGGGCACTCTGCTGGCTCATGCTCAGCCAGCTCTCCACTAACACCTCCAGATCCTTTTCCTCCATGCAGCATGCCAGCCACTGTGCCCCAGCCCTGTAGCGTTGCCTGGGGTTGTTGTGGCCCAAGTGCAGGACCCGGCACTTGGTCTTGTTGAACCTCATGCTGCTGGCTTCAGCCCAGAGATCCAGCCTGTCCAGATCTCTCTGTAGGGCCTTGCTACCCCCAAGCAGATCGACACTTCCTGCCAGCTTGGTGTTGTCTGCAAACTTACTGAGGGTGCTCTGGTCATCATCTTGGTCATCAATAAAGATGCTGAACAGGACAGGCCCCAGCAGCAACCCCTGGGGAGCACCACTGGTGATAGGACATGGGATGTGGTCCAGGTAGACCACATCAACAGCCTTTCCCTCATCCACCAGGAGGGTCACCTGGTCATAGAGGGAGATCATGTTGGTCAAGCTCCAGAAAACCCCCCTGCCTGCCATACAGTTATTTCCATAGCTGATGGCTAGAGAAGGAGGGCTGCTGGTGCTGAAGACGCAGCTGTAAGTCTGGACTTCACACAATCTCAACACAGGCCACGCTGCAATGAAAACAGTTTGCACTGACACATTGCTCCTAGGTAGTCTTGGTCTCTTAAAGGTGCAAGAGATTAAACAGCTGGAAAATACCCCAGGATTGCAGAGGCCTCTGAGCAGATCCTCTGCTGTCACTGCAGAAAGCAAGGTGAACAAGACAGAGCCACACAGACCCCCCAGTGGCCCACAGCCATCCAGGGGGCTGTGACACAGCCTCATGAGTTTCCTGAGGGATCACCAGACGCAGGATGGCCCCCCAGCCTGCCAGATCCCTGCTTTGGCCCCACGGGTAATTACACTCAGAGCAGACAGAGCTTCTAGCAGTGTGGGAGATGTTTGGTTTGTTCACCGTGGCTCCCCACTTTGTTTGTGCTGGTTGAATTGCTCTTGAGAAACGAGGTACCCTGTGTTTGCAGGCAGTCAGGGGAGCTCTGTGGCAGGCTGCTGCTCACCGGTGATGCTTTGAGCCAGGAGGGCTTTCTGATGGTCAGCAGGAGCAAAGTCAAAGCCAAATCTGAGCAGAAAGAAGGTGGCCAGCAGAGGCCACTGAAAAGCCATTCCACCCTGCCAGATCCTGGCCTTGCCAAGTAAGAAATACGTTCTTGTTGATTTACCAATATTGACTTTAAGTAATAAATCCTGGTAACTGCAAACACCCACTCCCTCCTTGGTCACCATTTCTTACTGAGAAAATGTTAGCTCTGATCCCTCCGTTTAAATACATACACCTCTAATTACACTGGGGCTGGCTGCCAAGGACGGCAGCAGTGTGCCATGTGTGCCCAGCACTGGCTACTGGCCGTAGTGGCTCTCCCATGTCGCCAGGAATCCACAGAACCATAGGAAACTGGAGTGGGAAGAGACCACTGAATGCATCCCTCATAGCATGGCGAACTCCGGCCATCCTGCTCAGGGCTTTTGGCAAACAAGTGAATCTCCAAGACTGTCCCACCTCTTCGGTCCCTGTTGCAGGGCTGCCTCAGCCTCACGCGAGGGCTTTTCCTTACGCTGGGCCAGAATTTCCCCAATCACATCTCGTCCCACCGCGGCACAATTCTGTGACGGCCCCAGCCCATCTCCCCGCGATCCCCCCCCCCGGCTGCGGTCAGTCTCCCTGCTCTCCGCGGGGTATGGCGCCCCCTGGCGGCAGCGCCGGCAGCTGCGGCCCCTCAGCCGCTGGAGCGAGGAGCTCTTCTCGGTGCACGCTGACGCTAGGATAATTATCTCAATCAATCTGGGACGCTACGTTGGCTAAAATGCAGTGCTGCTCAAGTGCTTAATTCATTTCCTCCTTCACCACGGATTGTTTTCAAATAAATCATTTACATTAACCGAGGTCCACTTAGTGAAAGAAATGAGACGTAGAGCCCAGAGGCGCAGCAGGAACAAACACACACAGCAGATCCCAAGGGACAGTCCTCACCCAGATGATGCAGGGCCTCTTGGTTGTAGAGGCAGAGGGGTCCTGGCCTTCAGTGCAGCTGGGCTGCAGCACCCATCTGTGGTGGAGAAGGGGAAGGGGAAGAGGAAGGGGAAGGAAAAGGGGAAGGGGAAGACAAAGGAGTAGGGGAACGGGAAGGGGAAGAGAAAAGAAAGCAAATAAACAAACAAAAACAAATAGGGAACCACTGAAAATCTCATTGTATAGGCAGACTATGTTAAGATGACCTACAGAAATAGACCTTGAGGCAGAGAAGGAAGAAATCATCCCCATCAACACCATGAGCCTGCTGACAAAAAGGAGGAAGCTCCACCAGGCACATCACGATCTGCCTATTGATGGTACCAGGATGGTGGCAACTTGCTACAAGCTCCCACCCACACCACACACACACACACACACACACACACAGCATAGCCATCAGGACACAGACTGGGTGTGCTTAGTCATAAAGCAGGGGTAGACACTGAGAATTTTTTTTTGTATGTACAGCAATCTCAGCTGCCTTATTGCAGCTTTCCCACATTCGTTTGCACCATGAGCAGATGTTCTTGTTATGATACTAAGAATTGGAGACATCTCTCCTCCCTCCTCCCAGTGCCTTCAGCAACAAAAAGAAGGACAGAGAGCAGAACGCAAGGAGCAGTGCAATGCACCCATCCTCCTCCATATCGCAGCTCTGCTGGCCCTGGAGATGCAGGAACAGCTTGAAGAACTCAGCAACACTTCATTACAAACAAAAGGACAAAGATTTATTTGGTGAAGTAGAAGAGTAAATACAAAAAATATCTCTAATACATACTTATTTTTTTCTCCTACGCTTACTAACCGCTTTCCTGAAGGCGAGGCGAGGCGTGCCTGCCCCAGAACCCACGTGGAGCAGGCGCTGCGCTGCTCCGTCCTTCTGCAAGCGCCCACCCCAACCTGCCACACTCATCTCCCAAAAATCAAAGGCTACTCTGAATCTCAGACTAACTTTGCTGCAAGGAAAGCCCTCCAATATGTACAGCCGAGTCTCCAGAAATTGAATGTTTCTTTATGCTGAGAATTACAAGCAAAGCGTCACACGAATTGACATCCCGTGGTCCAACGCGGCGTATCCCCATTTCCCCACAGACGTGGCATATCCCCATTTCCTCGCAGCCCCTGTGCAGAGTCCAGCACAGGGTCCGTGTAGCTCCTCTCTGAGCACAGATCCTGCCCAGGTGGTGTGCAGCCCTGTGCTCCTGGTGCGATGCTAACTGCACTCCCTGCAGGAATGACATTTCCCAAGTGTCTGGTTTCCCTCATTTGTGGGCAGAAATGATGTGGAGAGAAAAAAAGAACAGGCATCTAGATCTTACCAGCAAACAGCACATGGCTGAACCTATTCAATTTGTACCTCGTGAGTCATAAAGGTCTATGGTGCATGTCCTCTAGACAACAAGTTTTGCTCCTGAAGCTGTGTTAGATGCTGTCTGAGGTCAGGAGGAGCTTACACAAGGCAAAATGCTCACAGGTGTAGTCCTCATCCTCTGGCAAGAGGAGAAGCAGCAGACAGTAAAGGCAGCTGCTGCCAGAGGAAGGCTGAGGAGGGCTTCCCATCAGAAAAAAAAAAACAATCACCAAAACAAAAACAAAACCAAAAACCCACACTAACAAAAATGTCCCTGTGCCTCCAGTTAGGCCAGGGTGAGGTGGCTGAGGACCGGCAAGCCCAGAACCTTCTTCTGTCCCTGCTCAGCACCGGTGCAAAGCACTGATGCTAGAAAGGCACTTTGTACAGAAGATGAACCCACATGCGCACACAGACATGCAGTCCACAGTGAGTTGTGCCCCCACCAGTGCAAGCAGTCAGACACAAGCAGCAGTGCACGCAGGCACGCTTGCACCCACACCTCAGCACTCACACCCGTGCACATGCATGCACAGCCACCCCCCGTGGGCCAGAACAGGCAGACTGAGAGCCAAAGCACACAGCTCAGCTGCAGCTCCCTTGGAAGCGAGGCTCTGCCCTGCTTGAACAAAGCCCATGAAATGCAGGCTGGTGAGCAAAGGGACCCAGCTCAGACCCTGCAGGCCCAAGCACCACGTCCCTCTGAGCCACACTCAGCCCTTGGTGGCCTGCAGGCTCCTCCTGCAGTTGAGAGGGGGTCGGCTGGGAGCGGAGCTGGGAAGGTGCAGCAGGACCCTGCTTTCTGTGATGGCTGCAGCCCCTGGGCACACTGGGACTGGGAAGGACATGGAAAGAGACAGCGCTGCTCCTCAGGAACAAAGGTGCAGGTGGGCACCAGCAGGCTCACAGAGCACCCGGGCCAGGACCACAGCTCCTGGCCAGCATGCAGGTGGCTTACCCAACACGTGCCATCCTCGGAGGGCAGCATGCCCCAAGTCCGGTGCTTGTCTTCTGTCTTCATGGAGGGCTGCCCCACAGCTTCTCCTCCCTGCTTGTCGCAGAGAGCGTGCACCGAGCTGTGGGGACACCCTTCCACTCTCACACTCCATTTCCTCCCAGTCGTGTCCCACCTGGATACCTGGACTTTGGCAACCATTGAAGGCAAGGAACTTCCCTCTACCTAAATTTCATACCACTGAGGAGACCTCACCTGAAAAGTCCCCCACGGAGCTGAAGACTCAGGTGTCCTCAGGGGATGGGAGCTCTTTGCAGCAGTGTGCAGCAGCAGGACGAGAGGCATGAAGTGAGACTAGAGAGGTGCTGAATGCGCACAAGAAATTGCCCCCAAAGGGCAGTCAAGTTGCCCAAAGACTCTGCTGCCTCCAGCCTCAGACATTGCAGGAGAGCCCTGAGAACCTGGGTTTACTCCTGGCTGACTGCTTGGAGCACGAGGCTGGAACAGAACCTTCCCAACTTCCAGCCTCCCACCTGAGTCACACTGCAGTCTGCATCATCCATGCTGAGAGATCTGTGCGCACCCTCTCCTCTCCCAGCGCTCCTGCTGAGGCTCCCGCTGCACTTCCCACTCACCTCTCCCCACTCAGCTCCAGCATTTGCACGACCCACACACCAGCCTACTTCTTCTGCCCCAGTCACACACCTCCCACCTCCAGAGGATGAGGGAGCTGTACAGGACCGTGGCAATAGCAGGGCTACATCTGCTTCCCCCTGCTCACAGCCCCTGAGCAAGTCCTGCTCATTTCTGGGCTTCCCAGTCCCCTTCCAGAGGTGGAGGGATCTGCCTGGAGCAATCTCCTTGGGTTTTTCCATGGATCTATTTTAAAGGCTTTATGCCTTTCATGGATGGATTTTAAAACCCCCTCTCCATGTTTTCTTCTCACTTTTTTTTTTTCCATCCTTAGCAGAGCTTGAAGCAGAAGATGCGCAACCAAAGATCAGAAGACTTCATGCTCTGCCTCCCTCACTTCTGGAGATGCTGCCCACTCTAGGCTATGGGCAGAGCTGGGCTGACCCTAGGACCCGAGTAATTGAGGATGGGAAACCCCCCCCTGCTGATCTCTGGTCCAAACCACCGCGGTCCAAATTCAGCGCTGGATCCCACTCTAAAGCCAGATGAGGATCCCTTGGCTTTGTCCAGTCAGGCTGGGAAGACCTCAGAGGGCAGAGACCCCACAGCCTCACTAAGTCTCTCTCAGTTCCAGGGGCTGACGGTCCCAGAACTTCCCCCTTTGAGTCCCAGAGTCCTCCCCACCTCCTGCAGCACACAGCATGCCACTGGGCTCAGCTGCACCCCCGAACCTTTCCCAGTCCTGGCTGTGTTGCTGCTGTGGGACACAGCACCGATGCGGCAGCAGCGTGACAGCAGGGACGCGCTACCGTCAGCACCACACACCACACTTGCACGGCTCCGGCTCGACGGGGAAGGCATCCTCCTGCCTGCCTCCTGCCCGAGCCCAGCAGGCGTTTCACTCTGCGAACAAAGTCAAGAACAGCAGAGTTTTTTCACAGCGGCATCTTCCGAGAGTCCCAGGCGGCAGCACCGGGAGGGAGCGGGAAGGGCGGCCGGGAGCTCTACGCACTCGCCCCGGGAAAGCGGGCGGCACCCGGGGACTCCGAGGGTTCCATCACCGAGCCCGACGGCGGCGGGACTCGCCGGGCCCCCGCGGCTCGGGGCGCGGCGTCCTCCGCCTCCGCCCGGTGCGCGCCGTCGGGCAGGGCCGCGGGTCAGAGCGCGGGGACGAACCTGTCGGGGCCGCCGGGGAAGCCGCTCTGCCGGAGCCCGGGCTCGGCGGCGCCCACCTGCCCGCCGGCGCCGTAAGCGTGGGGCAGCGGCGCGTAGGGAGCGGGCGAGCGGCGGCCGTAGAGCCCGGCGGGGGCGGGCGGCGAGGCGGGCAGCACGAAGCGCCCCGGGGGCGCGTACAGAGGCCCCGCTCCGGGAGGCGCGTAGGGCCCGGGGGCGGCGGGCAGCGGGCCGTAGCCGTGGGGCAGCGCGGCGGCCGAGCAGCCCTGCGCGGGGCAGGCGGCGGCGAAGGCGCAGGAGGCGGCGGCGGGGGCCGGGGCCAGCTCGGCGGGCTGCGGGAACAGACGGCACGGCGCGACGGGGCGCTCGGCGAGGAAGGCCGGGTAGGTGGAGAGGTCGCTGCGCTTGAAGCGCTTCCTGCGGCGAAGGAAGCTGCCGCTCTCGAACATGTCGCGGGCGTGCGGGTCGAGCGTCCAGTAGTTGCCCTTGCCGGGGCGGCCGGGCTCCCGCGGCACCTTGACGAAGCAGTCGTTGAGAGTGAGGTTGTGGCGGATGCTGTTCTGCCACTTGCGCGGGCTGTCGCGGTAGAAGGGGAAGCGCTCGGTGATGAAGCGGTAGATGCCGCCCAGCGTGAGCCGCCGCTCGGGCGCCTGCCCGATGGCCATGGCGATGAGCGCGATGTAGCTGTAGGGCGGCTTGCCCCGCTCCGCCGGACGTTTGCGCCGCCGCCGCCCGCCCCGCGCCGCCGCCGCCGCCGCCGCCTCCTCCCCGGGCTGCGCCGGGTCCGCCTTCAGCGGCGGCGGCGGCGGCGGGGGGCCCGCTGGCAGCCGGCTCTCGGCGGTCATGCGGCCGTCGGGGCGGCCCCGGGGCGGGCCGGGACGAGGAGCGCGGCGCGGCACCGCCGCCGCGGCTTTTATGCGGCGGTGTCCGGCGGCTCCGCGCCCCGGCGGCCGGCACTCCCCCTGCAACGCCCCGCATCCCGGGAGGCGCGGGCAGGGCCGGGCGTGCCGCGCCGCCGCCGCCGCCTCGGGCAGGGGCAGGGGTAGGGGTAGAGGTAGGAGCATCGCCCCGCTCCGGGCCCCTCCAACCCCGCAGCCCCCACCGCACTTCTCTGCTCCGCGCCGCCGGGTGGGAGCCCCATGGGCACGCGACGAGGCGGAGCCCCCCGGGACCCCACGGTGCTGGAGCGCAGCGCGGACCCTCGGCTCGCACCCTAGTTCTCCCCCGAAATAAACTCCTGCAAAATAAGCAGTGACGGATCCAACGGTGAAGGGAGTGAGCGGGCTTGGATAGCGCAAGCTGCGTGCAGCGTGTCCATGCAAGACGTGCTCGGACCGCAGCCCCCGTCTCTAGCAATGACCCGACGCAGCGCTGGGTGCTTGTGCCCCGTTTCACCCCGGCTGCAGCCCGCTGGTCCCAGTGCCGCGGGACATTGCCCTTACAACCTGGAAGGAGCTCTCCTGGGTGCTCCGTGGCTGCTGCTGGGAGCTGCCAGCTCCCTCCTGCTTGCTACTGGGGTCTTGGGGCTGAGTGACACCAGCACAGCCGACTGGTAAGAGGTGCTTACTTAGGTCGGTACCCTTGCACCAGCACTGGAACAGCACAGCTGCCTGCCACTGGCATGCGGAGCTCAGGACCAGTGAGTAGCAGGATGTGGGACTTCTTGAGCTGGGATGGAAGGAATCAGCGTGTCCGGGTGTGCTTACAGGTACGTGTGCACAGGAGAGAGCACACAGGCACACAAGTGTGCAGGGGCACTGGTCTGGGCTTGAGGGTGTGTGTGGAGCTCGTGGGTGTGCACTGGGATGCATTTGTGTGAGCAAGCACGTGGCAGTGTGCTCGGGCACAGGGCATGATGTCTGTGTGTGTGCAGGAGTGGGTGTGCGGGGAGGCTGACGTGCAGGGGATGGGTGTGCAGAGAGCTGGAACTGAAGATGCACGCAGATGTTCTGCACAGCTGTGCAGCTGGTGCTGCCCATGTCATGGTGCCCACAGTCACTTCCCCCAAAACTTGTGTCAGCAGCGTGCTGAGCATGTAGTTGTGGAAAAGCACTTCCAGAGCTCTCTGGATCGCCGCACAAAGGGTCTTCAGGTGAGTAAGGGGAGGTGGGAGGTGCTCCCGGTGAAACAGCAGTCCAGCAATGCCATCACTCCACAAAGAGGCAAATCTGTGTGTGTGAGGACCCATTTGCATGCAGCAGACAAGCCCAAGCCCTGGTCCTTAGCTAAATAAGATGACCTAGAGTCTCAGGCCACCTGCCTATTTCTGCAGCTTCTAGCAGAAAAAAGACTAAGCGGTGTCCCTGTCTGAGATGCAGCGCCAGTAGCTGGATGCAGACATGTGGCAGGATTTGATGCTGCACGCTGCAGCCTTTGTGCCAAAAGTCATCCTCCCACACCAACACCCTTCTTGTTGAAGTATGCAGAACCCTGGGGTAGTGCTGCCCTGGAGAAGGCCAGACACAGACTCCTTCTGCATGAAAGCAGTGGAGCTGCCTCTCCTGCGGTGCCCTCCAGCTCACAGAGATCTGCAGCAGGGCAGGAATATTCTGATCCGGTCGTCCAAAAATCAGCTTGGAGGTTCAGTCCCTCTGGGGCTGTGCCTTTCTGCGCCATGCCAATTCCATGCCTCCAGAGGGCAAAGTCAGATCATGCTTCACTCTGCACTGGTAGATGATGAGGAAGGAGAGGTGTGCATGGGGTGGGATGGCATGCTGGAACTGCTTCTGCCCTCCTTGCTGGTGATGGAAATGCTTTTCCAAAGAAAGCACTTTCCTTGGCAGATCCCAGCCTGTAAGCAAAGTGAACTGGATACCAAAATAGCATGTGCTGGCTCCTGTTCCTTCTTCCCTTATCATACACAGCAAGCTGCAAAGCCAGCTTCTGTGAGTGAAGTGGTATTCATGTAACGCGGTGTCCTGGTGATTATCCTCAATCGGACATTGTCATCTGCCAACTCAAAAGCACTTCCAGCTCTCCAGTCTGGGAGCAGGAGTACATCTGGTACCTCTTCTGATTTCCACTTCTGATGGGAAGTGGGACTGTGGGATTCACCCAGGTGCAGCTCAGGCTGCTGCTCTCCATCTCCTATAAATCAAAGTCCTGCCCATTGCTGGAGCAGGAGAGTTGGTGCTCTTCCCATTCACGAGCATTTTCTTTCTTTTTTGATTCAGCCATGCTAGAGGAAGGACAAAGTTTTTTGTAATGAAAGAATCAAATGCTTCTGGATAGTCTTTTCCCCACTACTGGTTTACCAAACAACATGGAAGATCTTATGCACTGGCTAAACATTCATCATGCAATAGAAAATGTGTGATATCTACAGGAGTGTTAGCCATACAAAGGCTGTGGTTCGTCCTTTCTCATGGTCCCAGGGATGAAGTTTTGGACAGCACCAGCACTGTCAGTGTGTTTCTGTCTGAATTCCTCAGGTCAGATCCTACTGCCTTCAAATGCAGAAGGCGCTCCCTGATTTTGAGACCAGGCGCTGCAGGATATGCCCTGCACAAGAGCATTGTGCCACGGACTCTCAGCGCTGGAGTTTGTTCGTAGCAGTAGGTGCCAGAGAATCATCCCAGCCAAAATCCCATCTGTTTGTATGTCCGAAGGCAATTTCCAAACATGGAAAAAATCCAGTCCTTTAGGCGTCCTTCATTCCCGATGCCTGTGCTGCAAACCACACCCTTGCAATACTTCAGCAGTAATCTGGGAAGCTCTGCTCCCCATAAGCCCTGTGCCCTGGAGGGCTTCTCCACCACCAAACCAGAGGGCAGCGGGCACAAAGTGTGCAGACAGCCCTTTCAGGTGCTGCGTGCTCAGTTTTGGTTTTGTTTCCAACATGAGAATGCCTCTCATCTCAGAAGGGAGAAAGGTTTTGTTTTGCCTCCATGTCCCAGGAACACAGAGCTGTATTTAACGTGCTGCAAGTCATCTCTTCACTGGAGCTGAGTTCCCAGATTGGATCAGCTGAACACAAGTGAAACAAGAGCAATACGCTGCGGCACAGCCTGCGCCCGAACCACAGCTGCCTCTCTGATGGGATGGCAGCTTTGGTTCTCTGTTGGTTCTGTTTGGCACAAGGACTCCTCTGCTGAAGGCATGGGAGCACCAAAGCCGGGCACCTGCTGGCACTCTGATAAAGGACGCCTACCTGCAGCCTGTGGTGAATATCCAGGAGGGGACCACCAGGCTGTCTGTTGGAATTAGAGAGGCAGTGGGCACACCATTCACTGCCAGAGCATGTGTCCACAAAGAAGAGTCCAAAATCACCGAGCTGAAGACATCGTGCATCAGACTGGAGTCGCTGGAGGCTGAAAGCAGAGTGGTGGCTGCATGGATACGTGGAAACACTGTGTACTGCGGGCTTGGCTTGGGGACCAAAGGGCAATCTCCGGGGGAAACTGATGTACAGCTGCCACATGGGTTGTGGCCATGCAGCAGGAGAGAGGCTGGAAAGCAGCAATGAATGGGAAGTGATCTTTGCATATTTGCATCAGGAGGTGTTCACATGCCCACTCCGGCGGGAGCCAGGTTTCATGCTGCATCAGCGGCCTGGTTGTTTATCATCAGCTGTGCTTTCCCAAATGTTGTCCTCCAGCTGAAGCAGTATTTAGAGCTGGTTTGCAAGTGAATGAGCTGCCCATTCTTGCCTCTGTACCTCCAAGAAATCACGGGGAGCTGAGCAGATCTGCCAGATTCTGTAAGAGGAGGAGCTGACTCTTTCTGAGAACATGCAAAGTAGAGTCAGGCTCAATACTGTAAGAAGAAAATCACTTGCTATGCTTTTTTTTGCAGGTGCTGTGAGGTTTGCATGGGTCTTGCTCCTCTAGAGCCTGTGCATTTCAGCAGCTCATGAAAATCTTCCAGATGCTATCTTTGAATAGCCATCGGGCTGTTGGCATGGAAATAAGTTCCCTTGCTTTGCCTACCAAATGCCCTGTTTCTCCAGTCATTCAGCAGTTTGGAGAGGTCTAATCCCCTCTCACAGTGGCTTAGATCTTTGGCATTGACGCTCCCTGTAGAAATGCTCTCCCTTCCTCTCCGAGTCCACCCTGCCACCCCTGGGGACAGTGGCAAGGGACACCAGCCAGAGGGTGCAGATTTTGGCACACGGCATCCCAGGCATGCCACTAACTTTGGTCAGGCAGGGGAAAGGCCAAGCATGTAGGACACAGCTGTGGCTCAGATCCTGCAGGATGAGAACTTGTGTTTCACGGATGCCCTGATGGGACCCATCCGCTCTGCACAGGGGTCTGCAAGACCCTGAGGCTTGTATTGTGCAAAGCTGGGTTTTGCTTGCTGGAGCGCTGGTTCATCCCTCTTTGCAGCTAGTGGTGAAATCTGACACCTGATAGACAATGATAGTAATGGATGCAGCAATTTGGAGAAAATCGTTCATTGCTTTCCTAGGAAGCTGGGTATTATTTAAGAATAATTATTTAATTGCTTGCCTTTGTGAGAATAAAGTGCCCTTGCAAATGTCTTGCTTTATTTCAGTAAGTTATTTGGAAATAAATGTTTACTTTCTTTTTCTTCATTGAAGATGGAACAGCATTACTCTGGACATCATCTTTTTCTAACCACTGCTTCGGTGGAATGGAGAGGGGTTGGGTCATTTTAGTCAAACTATTAGGAGATTAATTTCCCAGCACAGGCAGGAGAGATTTCTTGGTTGAGTTCTTTGTGGCAGTGTTCTTGTTACTCCACCCAAATATGGCCATTAAGTCTTTAACAAATTGCAGTAGAGTTGTGCTATGATTTAGTAAGCAATTTAATCAGTCTGTCCCTGACATGTTCTACACTGCAGTCCTTGCAGAGGGCTGAGCATCTGTTTCCTCATGGTCACAAGAGAGTAGGACAGCCAAGGAGGGAAATAACAGGTGATAGGAGCAAGTAGATGGGAGAGGTAGAGCAAGGGTGAGAGCGCGTGAAGCAGGGAAAGGAGGAGGAGAAGGAGAAAGGCAGTGGAAAGAAAGGGTTGGGCCTGGAGCTGGAAGAAGACAAGAGCCTTTGCTGGAGGACAGGCTGGGGTGTCTGTCCCTTTTGTGGAGAAGAGACAAAAAGAGTAATGAAGAGAAGGACAAAAAAAGTAATGCCCGCCAGAGCGTTTTCTCCTCCAAGTCTTGGCCTGGAGTCAAAGACTTTCTGTCTAAGCATCTGTTTGGTTTGAGCAAATAAACATGAGAAGTAATATTACAGCTTTTTGGGATGGATCTTTAAGGAGCATGGAAAAGTTGCAGTGCTGTGAAATGACTCTTGGGTTCTTCATGTTCTTTTTATTTTAAGGCCAAGGTAAATCACTGATTAAACAGTATTACTGAACATTATTAATCTCGGAAAGTGAATAATGAGAAAATAGTGGTTAACCTTCACATCTTCTGTTTGTTGTATTTGTTACGGACTGCTCTTTGGCTGCAAGTCATTTGTTTACTAGCTTGCTCAAAGCAGAAGATAGGCCCACTATTTGGGTGAATCAAAGCTGTGCAACAAAAGAAAGGTTAGGCTACACTCCTAAACCTCCTTTGCTCCAGAACTTAGGTAGTGAAAGAGGAACAGTAGGAAGAGGAAGGGCTGTAAGTGCAGATGAGTGCACTTCTGAGCTTTCCCATGTTCTTGTTCCTGGTGGCCTGTCAACCTGGCTGGAGAGCCCAGGCACCAGCCTTGTAGATGGGTTGGGAGTTTGTCCCAAAGAAGGAAATTGCTAGCTAATGTCTAAATCTAATCTGAGATGCTTCATTATGGGAACACCACAAGAATGAAAAGGTTGGCCTGAATCTCCGCACCTGATCTTCTGGTTTTGAAGTGGGGCAAACTGGACATCATCCATGTGGACCTGAGGCATGAGTAGCATTCTTGTATCAGCCTGCTTCCATGCCAACCAAATCTCTCTGAGGTACTCGAACCAAAGCTGACCTCTAGATGAATCTCACAACCCAGCATTATATATATCATCAGTATCCAATCATTAGCAAAATATGTATGATCATTAGTGAAATATGTATCTTGGACAAAACATCTCGATAGCAAGAGATGCAGCTTAGATAAAGTGTTATGAGAATGTATTCGCCTTTCCTTGTTTAGAGGCATGGTGTCAAGGCCTACAAGTACACAGTCTTCCTTGGTTCCTCCTGGAGCCCTGGCCAGGCTGGAAGTGGAATCCAAAAAAAATGGAACGAAGCCAACTGTATCCACCTAATTGTCACGTAAACTTGTTTATTCAACAGTATAAAAGCTGGACTCTCCTGCAGCGAAGCTGGAGCCCTCATCTATGAGCAGATGCACTGTGCAGGACCTCCCAGTTGCTGGGAAAGGCTCTCCAAACCCTCGCTGCAACCGGGGCTCCCAGTGACCGTGGGTCTGCAGGATGGTGAAGTATGAGGGCAATTGGTGATGTATCTTTCTTAACCACTATCACTGTCCTCGTGTGGCAATGGTTAGGTGCATTGCCTTCTCCTGTATTACTCTTGCTGTATCGATTCATTTACTATCTCACTGCTTTAAGGTTAAGTAAAGATAAACACCCTGCTTTAACTTGGTGTCCGTGAGCTTTGTGCTGACCCCATCCCCTGGCAAAACACTTTTCCATGGTCACATGTGAATCTCCGTGCTTACAGCTACGTGAAAGAGCGTAAACTGCTGGGCCTTGCTCTGCAAACCCCTGCTCCGCCGAGGGCTGAGCTCTGCTGCTCTTACAGTCCCTGAACAACACATCTGCTGCCTCTGCAGGGAGGACCACGCTGAGACTTGGCAAAGAAAACTGTGCTTAAAGTGGCACCCACATCTGTGCCGATGCACACACATGTTCCTGTGTAAAGCAGCGGAGAATGCAAGGTACGCCTGGCTATGAAGAGAGCTGTGGATGCCATCTGCCGTCAGTGAGCTCAGACGTGCTAGGCGCTGATGACGGATTGGCAGCAGCCAGCACTACAGACTGCTGCTCTAACTCCACGAGTGACAGATGTAAAGAGCCTTTATTTCCAAAATAAAATGTAAAACAGGATGGTCCGGGCTTTCTTGTGCTGGTGGACGAAATCGAAGTGCTTTCACTCAGAGCTCCTTTGGGAAAAAAAAGCCGTTTTGTTTTGTTTTGTTGTTTTTTTTTCCCCAGGCCTTTTTGTTCTCATCACGTCTCTGACCCCTCACCACTGTGGTAACCATGGCAATAGTGCCCCGCTCACAAACACCTCCAGAAATTTCCTGGAGTTTTTCCTGAGCCGGTAGCGCAGTATACAGTCCCAAATGAGGAAACTGCTTGTGTCTGGGCTCGGAACTTTTCTTTCGCCGGACTACAAAGGCTGTGAATAGCTGCAGTGCTGCTGCAAAGCCCGTGAGGATTTACACTGGATGAGAATCTGGTCCCTCAGCGTTTACCCGAGGCCATATGTGTTTCTAGAAGTATGTCATGCTAATCTGGATAGAGGGAAGGGCTTTTATGTTTTGTGCAGCGATTAAAGCCACGCACGGTAACATTACTGTGTGTCTGTGCATTGACAGTGTTAAGTTTCAAAAATCGACCTACATTTTGGGTAGTCTGGCCCTAATTGTTCCATCACAAGTCTATATGTCACGTGTGACAGCTGTGCCCGAGGATGGGCTTCCTAAGGGAGCAGCAGGATCTCTATCCTTCGTGCCTTGTGAAACCCAGCGGGTACCACACGCTGAGTCTCAGCCTCACTTGCACTTTCAGCAAGAGGCTGGACCAGAGACCTCATTATTTCTGCAGTTCTCTCTGTTACCGTGAGAGACACTGTGAGGCTGAACCACGACTCCCGAGAGTTCCCGTCAAGTCAGCTCAAATCCTGTCAGCGATGTAGGAAAATGACCCACGGACAGAAGCAAAACGACTCCTCCTCGTGCCAGGTGCTCCGATCTCGTTTCTCCCAGCTGGCTCTGGTCGTTTTGCCTATGCCACTTAGGTCCTCAGACACAAATCACAAACTGACCACCGTGCTGCAATGTGGCAAACATCCCACGGGCAGCTTGCCATGTCCCCGCTCCTTCTCTGGGGTGGGAAGCAGCGCTGCGTGCCCCTGGCTTGTGCTGGAGGCCACACAGTGCCGTGCAGACAGGGTGTTCCTCGCTGGTTCAGTGTAAATAGCTGAGCACTGGAGGTAATTTCTTTCAGTCACTTGTTACATGGCTTTATTGAATGGGGAGTGTCAATTTTTTCCTCCTCTGAACTAGTCCGGGCAACACTGACAGAAGGGCTGAAAAATAAGAGCTAGTCCTGCAGGAATGACTCATTCTGGCATAGGATTTGCAGAGCGGGATGAGAAGTTCAGGTAAAACAAAGGGAAATGGAGGCCACAGTAAAACTCTGTGGTTTGGAGCATGACAGTTTAACTGCTACAGAGTCCAAGCTGGAAACCCCCTCCCAACAAATTGCTCTACTCAACACCTTGGTAATGTCTAAAGCAAGTCAGTATGCAAGCTCACTTGTTCCAGGCTCTTTCCCATGGGAGCTGTAGATTGGACTGCTAATTACCATGGGACTGGAAAACAATTATTATTATTTTTAATTAAACACAAATAAAACAATGGCTGTCCCTTTAAAGTTTAACTTTGAAATATTTTCTGCATTTTTTAACAGGGGTTACACCAGCCAAGTTCAGACAGAGCAGCACTGGAGTTTTGACAGAACTCAGGGCTATTTGCAACCAAATTTCTCCAGCAAGGACAACATGGCAGGTGAGGGTGAAAGCAGAATTCCTGGCTAAATACCTGGTCAAGGAGAAAGGAGGCTGGGTTTCCTGAAGCAATGTTAGATCATTCTCTTCTGCACCATTTTACTACTTCAGCTTGCTTTCTTCACCTGAAATCTTTGCACGTGTATTCAACAAGTTGCAGAGCAGTAGCTCAAGAGAAGCCATCCCCAGCGTGTCAGTTGGAGAGGGTCATTTTCCCACTATTTTTAAAAATGTCTCTAGCTGTAAGATAGAAACGTTGGTGCGGTAACAGCAAAATGCAGAGGCACCATGAAGTCGCAGAGAACAGTTTTTCAGAGTGGCTCTTCTGATACTTGACTATAATAGAGATACAGCACTTGCAGAAAGGTCGTCCTCAATTGAGGTAGTAAAAGTATTGCTGAAACGCCGGGAAGTATAAAATACTACAATATTTTAAGGGAGCTTATTGATGAAGTGGCCAGAACATGAGCAGCAATGCCAGTCCTGTTCTGCAGGCCACAAGGGGAGGAACACTGTTGGTCTGTACGGATGAGCTGAGACCAAGTAGACCTTTTGGTGCCTACACTTGGCATGTGGTGAGGCTCTGGGGTCTCTGTGGCCAGGCTTCTGCAGGGAGCAGCGGTGTCCCCAGCTACTCAGACTTCACGGAGCACATGTTGCTGTCACAGCAGCTGCAAAAGGCAGAAACATGTGGGAGGTGTAAGGCTACCCAGGATCTGACGTGGACCCTTCTCTGATATCTGTCGGGGCTTAGGCCAGGCGAGGCTGGCATGTGCACACAGCGAGGCTGCGACTGCTTTCTTCAGCCGGGCCAGCCCCAGGGCAGCCCCACCTTGCAGGCACATTCCCCTGCGGATTAGCCCTGCAGGGAGTGTAGTGCCATAGGAATGTCCTCCCAGTGCAACCCGAAACCCACAATGTGTTGCAGCCTGAAAAACTGGATGGGTCGTAGCCCTCAGTGTTGTGTTGGAATTCTTCACGATGAGGATGCTGAGACAGTGGCATGGGCTGGATGGGGCCCCGGGCCTCAGCTGGTGGGGGGCAACCAGCCCATGGCAGGCGGGTTGGATCAAATGATGTTTAAGGTCCCTTCCAACCCCAGCAATTCTGTGATTCTACAATTCTCTACCCAGACCCAGGAGGAGATAACTGGAGTGATGGTCACCACCTGTCCTTCAAGTTCTGGAATGCTGCCTGGCTGCTCCAGCACCCGGTGAGGGCACTGCCAGCCCACTTGCATTCATCTCCTTTCTGCCACTGCCTGTGGCTTTGAGGCCTAATGCTGCTACAAAGCAAGCTGGAAAATGGGTTTTCATTTCAACACTTTGGGGATTGAGCCCTCCCTTGTACACTGAGCTGCTTGACACAGCTGATCTAGCACAGGAGTCAACCTTGTTCATATAAGTATGCAGCCAAGAGGTGTGTGCTGTTCTGCTCCCTTTCATACACAACCCCCGGAGAAAGAGAGTCACTGCTCTGATCAGAAAAGCAATGTCAGCTTATGTCGCCACTGAAGGTCTGATCCCACTTAGGAAGTCCAAAAGATGCTCATCCCAAGGCTCATCCTAACCTTGCACACTGCTCTGCGCACCAAAGCCCTTCCCACAGCATTTTCTCATGGGCTGGGCCACAGCTGGTCCCTGGCTCAAAGACCCCCACCCCAGGCACTGGTCCCTGGCTCAAAGACCCCCACCCCAGGCACGGTGTGCCCAGCAAGCCCTGTCACCCCTCCCTGCTGGCATATCAGCAGGCCACGGCCTCCTGGGCCTCCCCTCCCACACTGGGGCCAGCACTGGGTGTGGAGAAAAGCCTATCTCGCAGGGCTGCTGTGCACAAAGCGGCTTTCCAGTGAGCTCATCATGGAGTCAGCGCCAGAACGAGTGCAAACAGAGCATAAAGGGTTTGCACCCACATGCCAGCCCGATGCAATACATATTTGGTAACCAGGACTGAGGTCCTGATCAAATTCCTGCTGATTATTGCCCAACCTCTGCTGCAGCACATGAAGTAGGTGAAGGCATGCGGCCTGGTCCACCTATCACACACCATCTTCTGGGACAGCATCTGCAGTCTGGGACCCCATGAGGTGAAAAGCTTCCCATCTGTCTTGTAATTTGGCAGAAACTGTGTTCAACTCTTTGCTCACTACTGGCCAGGGGCAGGTGAACCTTCAGAGAGGTTCAGAAAGAAGGAGGAAAGGAAGGAAGGAAGCTCTGATATTGCTGAAGAAAAGCCATAGCACACACCCTGAGATCACCACTTCCATCGGGAATTGACAGGAGGAACGGTATGGTCCTTCTCCCTTCCCCATATCACAAGATAACACTAGCTGCCCAAATTTAGAGCACTCTACCATCACAGGTGGCCTTGGGTGACTGTGGTGGCTGGATCTGAATTGCCACCTGAAGCCTGTGGCCCCCAAGCCTGCTAAACCCCACCAGAGAGAAACAAGCACTGACTGGTGCCAATGTAGAGAGCAGAGCCTGTAATGACTGGGGCATGGAGGGGCTGATGGGGTGTGCGAACTGACCCAGGGCAGATCTCCCGGGGTCAGGGCATTGCTCTTTTGCTCTGCCCTCATTCCTTCACCACTAGGAAATGGTTCTGTACCAAAATCATGGACTCATCCTTCTTTCTTCCTCCTGCCTTCCTTTGTGTGGTCATCAATGGAACAGCAATCGCTGCAGGATGGGCATGGTAGGTTTCCAACTCCTGCACTTTATGTCCCAGGGAGCCTGAAACCTGTACACTTTCATCCCAGTCCTGGTTTTGTCTCAGACAAGTATTCCCTCTGCTAAGCTCCCATTTCCTGTCTGTGAACCAGGGATAAAGTTGTTCCATGTCCTTCCCCATCAAGTTCTGGCACATTTGGCAGGTGTTAGGTAGGAAACATCTGAATCCAAACCTCAGCACTGACTCATTACCACTCAGGCCCTTAAAACATTCCCGCACAGCGGTCTTTGCTCCCCAGAACCATTCCCAGCCTTCTAGGCATGGAGCATGGGCGGCACTGTGCCAGAGCAAGAGACTGCACCTTTCCTAAATGGTGCCTGAGGTTCTTCTCCATGTTATGGTTCTCATCATGTACTGTTTCTTTGATTTATTTGTCTTATTGTTTGGGGGGGGAGGTGTTGTTTCAAAGCCTAGAGGCTTTCAGGCTCACTATATGTGGTTGTGTCCCTTTGAGAGAGAGGCAGCAGTAAGACAAGTAAGTCTTTCTGGTTCTATTTTGAGTCAGAATAGAAGATTTGCTACACAAAAGGACGTGGAATCAAAGTCTGCTGCCCAAACACCTTTCTTGGCCCAGTGATGGAGGCAAGTTCATGGGCAAGCCAGTTCTCCTGGGCTGCTCCTGTCCTGCCATGCAGGGCAGCTCTTGTGGAGAAGGACACCAATCTACCCCTGCTGCCATGGCTGGAGCTGAGCTGGTAAAGACCCTCAGCTCCCAGTAATCAGGGCAGGACCGTGGTGTCCTCGTGACCTCTTTCCACAGCACGGAGGAGGTCACTGGGTTAGCAGAACCACTGGGGAACACGTTGCTCCCCTGTGCTCACTGATGAGCCCAGCAGTACACGTAACTCTAAGCACTGAACGGGGCAGGACAGCAACTAGCACTGAACTGGGCACTCTGACCACACTGGCACTGGTGGCAAATGCCACATCCCCTTAAAGGGCTGCAGCACTACAACAGTGCCTGTCCTGGATCAGTCGGCATCATCTTCCTGAATGGTGCAGGTACGCACTGCAGAGGAGCAAGAGCTGGGCTGTCCCACCATAAGCTGTGCTGTATGCTGCACCAGGGCTGGGAGACCTTGTGCTCCAGCCGAAATAGCACAGGGCTCTGAGAGGGTCACCAGGCAGCTGCTCCTGCCAGGAAGGCTTCACTGTGCTTGTCCTGCTCCAAGGACTTCTGGAGTGCTGCTCCATGAAACTCCCAACGCATAAAATGTGCAAACACTTCTCTGAGCAGGAGCAGAAGTGATGCTGCCCCTGGGCCCCCTTTCTGGCCCAGTGATCTTTAAATGACTGAGTCTCAGCAGAAGGGGCTCAGACGTCTCCTCCCCGTGCCCTCCCTCTCCTGTGGCAGTGTGTAGCCCAGGGAGAGTATTGTCCTTGAGAGAGAACTGTGATGGGCTTGAAAAGAGTGCTCTGTGCTTAGGAAGCGGAGCAAAGGTGCCACCAAGAGAGGGGCTCTGGTGGTTTCAGAGGATGTGGATGTCCACTGCAGATGTGCTCCCAGTGCCCCCCATGGCCCAGCAGAGGCTGGGCCCATGCACAGTTACTCACACCAAGAAAGACAAGTGCTAGCAGGCAGCTGAAGCAGGAGGTGAGCTAGCAGCTGGAGGCAAAAAAAGCCTCTTCCGGGGGGCTGGACTGGATTCTGACCAGGGACTGTATATATTCATCAGCGGCTGCATGTCCTCACTCTGCTCATGCTCCACTAGCAGCAGGCTGACAAGTAACTTCTTGGTAACAAGGATCGATATTCCTCAAATGCAGCCCTGTGGTGATTCATCAGAAGAACCTTTATCTTTGCCTTTCAAAAGCTTTAGTCATTTTAACGAAGAAACAATTTCCTGCTTATCAAATGGGCAACTACCCAACATAAACTGCATATGCTGAAAGACAGAGGCTTGTGATCCATCAGTTTATTAAGGGTTATATCCCAGAGTCAGGAGAATCCCAGGTGGGACACCCGCAGAAGGGTCGGCTGCTAGAGGCATTCCAGTGTCTTTGCAGCAGTATCTCGAGACCTGCAGAGAAGCTGGACACAATGGAAGACCTCCAGTGAACTCTTTTGCAAGACTTAGGGCTAGGTTTCTAAATCACTGAGGCATGTCTGAAGGCTTCACTCTGTTCTCCCCACCACTGAGCTTTCAGACAATTGTATCCTTGTTACACGCTTACCAAAAAGAAAGGGGGAGATGAAGAAAGAAATGTCAATAGTTTTGTGATTTTGCTTAGAGCCGCGTTGATGCTGAATAGCACTCAGAGGTAGAAGGGATATCCTGAGCAATGATGTTTGGTCTGCAGGCAGAATCTGTTTCCCATGACAGTGCCTTTCTGAAGCAGGAATTCCAGCATGAAATAAAACTTGTCGAAGTGGTAAAAGAGGAAGGCTCTATTGTATCCTGCGTGACAGAATAATCCTTCCTCGTGAACAGGCTGCTGTCGTTTTTCCTCTCCCATCTGCGAATTTTGGCTTCAGTCAACATCATGATTTTCACCAAGTATAAAAGTAAAGTCCTAACGCTTAAAAGCAACGCAGCCAACCCCGCAGGAACTTCCTGCGGACATGTTCCCTGCTGCAGATTTTCCTGTGCAGACTCTAAAATGTCTGACTGCTTTAAGCTGCAGTAGGGTTCCCCGTTGGTAGAGATGCTTTACCAAAGGAAACACTTTTCGCATCTCTTTCTGTTCCACTGGCTCCACACTACTCTCCTTTTTTTAGTGCTTTGTTCACGTGCTGTCATCCTCCCGATTCCTCTTTAAAGCTTTCCTTTTGGGAATACATGTAAAAACCTGCAGACACCAATTCAGACTTACCAGGCGAGCAGTGCTGTCGTGCTGCTCTCCCTTTCCCCAGCTCCGTGTGCCCTCTGCTTGTTCCACCTTTCTCTCTGTGTTGGTGCTCTGGATTCAGGTGTCTCTGCTCAGCTGAGCCTCTGAGGTGATGTACCAGTAATCACACACAAATTATTTTTGACACCCCATGTATGGAGCTGAATACATCAAAAGAATCAGGCTTAGCAGGGAAACAGAGCTGTTTCTTTCCCACATTCCCATTCAAAACCTACTTACTGTCATGCCTATCCCACTTACCTTATTTGTTAGAAAGATACGACCAGCAGCACCCAATGAAAACTGATTGTCCCCAGCAGGAGCCCTGGAAGGACCCAGCAGTGTGTGATCAGGGATACCAACAGCCTGGCAAACTGGGAGGGCAGCTGCAGCTCCAGAAACCCATGCTAGTGCTGGTGACACCCTTGCTTTTTTTTTTTTTTTTTCCAGGTAAATTCCACTCAGATTTGGCTGAGGTGATTTGTTGCAGCCTTTGCACACCAACAGAGGAATTCCTGATATCCTGCAAAGCTCTGCACCTCCAAATCTGATGACAGCTCTGCACTTTTTGCCTAGCGATTGCTTGCATTTTTGAGACAGAAGAAGCCTGTCAGTGGAATCAGGGCATAGGTGACTTGGTTACTGGTTCATCAGCAGCTTAAATTTACAGCGTTAAAATTCAGAGTGCTCCTTTTTGAAAGACCGACTCCAGCTGAAGCAAATGGGCCTGCTGAAAGCTGAAGCGTTTTGCAACCAACAACCATTCGCCTGGTGACACAGAGTGGTGAGGCACTGGAACGGGCTGCGCAGGGAAGTCACCATCCCTGGAGGTGCTCAAGAACCATGGATATGGCTGGCAGTTGTGCTTCCTAGGTGTGTGAGAGGTATGACACACACTGTGCCACTCTGCCAGTGCCCCCACTTCACCAGCAGCAGCATCTTCAATAGACCTTGGGCTGGTTAGCTCTGGAGTGCTGTACCAAGAACAGATGCCTGCTGGATCTGTTTCAGGAATCGTCAGAAATAGGACGTTACGCCGAGTTTTTTATCAGTAGCTTGCCTTGTCATCCATGTGACAAGCACATCACAGATCTTCAAGGGATACTAATTACTCACTTAAATGAGATTAAGTTGAAGATGCTGGCAAAGCCATTTGACGGCTATAATTGCTGTCCTCCTGTTTGCTCAGCGCCTTTAGCTGGAGTTTGGGCAGGACTGGTGAGAATCCAGGATCACTCACGGGTGTGAGTGTGAGTCACATTTCCCCGGCTTCCTGCATGGCCTCTGCAGATTTCAAGTGCAAGCCAGGCGGAAAAAGGAGAAAGCTTAAAGCCGCTTCCTCCAACAGAAAATCCTTTATATCGCTGAGGTGTTTCAGCATTCTTGGGGTGGCTCTTGCTTCACTGGGGTTGTTATGTTAGGTTGTCACGTCGGATCTGCTGGCCACCTTTGCTGCAGTATGAAATCTGCAGCTTCTGCAGTTTCTTTTCAAAGGATGGGGAAGGGAAAGCAAGCAGTGCCAGATGCCAAAAGACGCAGAGAACCCGTGCTCCCCTGCAGAGCATGCTACGGGGGTAGCCTCATGCAGCACTCGCGTGGCTGCAGTCTACAGAAGTAGAACGTCGCACACTGCATCGTAAGAAACGCCAAGCACCATTTTCTTAATAGAGTTACTTCACTCTGACAGAGGTGTCAGGTGATGTGGCAGGGTGGTGGGATGGAAACGAGTTCCAATTTCCTTCCTGTTGAGACACGGGTCATTTTAAAAGGGGGGGTTTGGTCATGGTAGTGCGATGTAGTGGTAGTGCTAGCACCCTGAGGGCATCATATGAGTGCACAGCAATGGGACACAGTCTGAGAAGCAGTTCCTAAAATCTGCAGACTTACGCTTTTGGGAGCAGCACAGGGCCAAACACCACTGGGATCTAACAGGCAGATACATGAAATCCTCAGCATTTGCCCAGCAGTTTGCGACTGGGAAGAGAGGCCTCAGCTGGAAAAACTGAAATGTCTGACAGCCTTTCAGAGAGCAAGCAGAAGGGATGACTGCACATGCATGGGTGTGTGTGTGCATAAATTTTCCATTTACATAAGGAGCGCTGGCAAAGCTCTGTGGGCTTTGAAAGGAGAGAAGCCCAAAAGCTCATATGATGAGCTTCAAGGCCTGCTGGTGGGCAGGCCTTGAATGCATGCAGTGTATTTAGCTTGTCACTGTCTTATCTGGGGCATATCTGTTATGGGGTGGGAAATACTGAGAAGTAAAAGGCAGCTTGTGCTTGTGATAACATGTAAAATACGAGCCAGGTGGATGCATTGAGTACTTCTAGGTGCATTGCCACCCTAATCTTTGCCTTGGGTGCAAAAATCCTGAATTAGAAAAATAACAGAAGGAAAGCATTCTCTTCATTGAACTCTTTGTAACAACAAGTCTGTGATGAGCAGTCAGAACACAACCTGGGACACAGCAGCCCTGCACTGTGAGCATCCTGCTCCAAGGAAAAAGGAAGAAAAACCCGGCGTCATGAAACCTTGGGAGAGAATTCGTTGTTTATTGTGTCATGCCTCTGCTGACCTTTTCCTTAGTCTCTTATCATAGAGCCATGGCATCACAGAATGGCTTGGGTTGGAAGGGACCTCAAAGATCATCTAGCTCCAACAACAATTTCTGCCTCTGCAGTGCAGCCATGAGTTGCCCAGGCTTCCTGATTTTTGTTTTCCCTTCTTATCGTACACACACAGGCCTCAACGTGATATCCCACTGTAAGCTCATCAGGTCCTTCCCAAGTCTATGGACACTTCCAACAATTTTTTTGCTGTCTGTCCTGCTCTGTCATGTCTGTTCCTGGTTTCCCTGCATCTTGCATGATTCCTCCCACCTGCTGCAGAGCATGGAGAAATTGCTGCTAGCAGACATCTCATCCAGAGTTATTGGCAGTGACATGGCTGTTCTTCCAAAGATCAGCGGCATGACAGGAACCAAACACCACTAGCATGGATGACATAAACTTTTTACACGTGGCTGTTGAGTATAGCTGAAGAGCTGTTCACCTTTATGAATCCTAAGCTGCTTTCTGAGAACTCTGTAACAGCTGCCAGAGGACAGTAGCTGGTAAGGACAGAGAAGAGGAGGCTTTTCCTTCAAAACACTACACTGGGTGCTTTTCTTCTCAGTGCAGGGCATGTGCAAAACTGCATTCATGCCTTTCCCCAGTGCCCTGGCTCCATCTTCATGGGCACCCCTGCAACTTATCGCTGTTGAAGCAGATGACGTTAGCGTCACATCAGTGGAGGAAGAGGGATCCAGCTAGCTGTTCTGGAGGCTTACAGAGAGCCATCGTGACAAAGCAGCGAGTTCCTGTCCACAGGACAAGCCCTTAGCAAGTCCTTGGAAGTGCTGAGAAGGATGTAAGTGCAGTCTGGCTCTTCGTGCTCACGCGTACCCTAATAGCCTTAAGAACAACCCGTGGCTTCCAGATCAGCTAGCAGAATGTGTCAGCTGAGGTTTGTCTGCACTGCCATGGAGTGGGTGACACCTCCTGTGCAGCAAGCCATGAGTCTTACATTCATGGAGCACAGAGGGCCAGCAGCTGCACTAACTTGTTTACATGCATGGGAACCAGTGTTCTCATGTGCTGGCCTTAGGCTTGGGTGCATTATCTCTCTGTACTAGATCACAGAAGGATCACTGTGGAATTTCTTGAAGAATCACAGAAGCGTTTGTGTCTCATGGTCTTCACTCAACATTCTGCTCAAAGCAAGGCTCACTGAAGCTACGTCATGTTGCCCAGGGCCTTGCCCTGTCAATATGGAGTATCTCCAAGGACAGAGATCCCACCACTTCCTAGTGGCTATCCCAGAGCAGCACCACTCTTGTGAGAAGGCATCTTTTCCCTATGTCCAACCAGCATTTTCCCTGCTGTAACCTGTGCCCTTTGCCTCTTGCCCTTCACCTGTGGACCTGTGAGATTAACCTCCCTGTCTTCTCTGTAACTCCATTAGGCAGCAGCCTGGTACCCCCTTGACCTTCTTTTCTCCAGCCTAAATAACCCCAACACCCTTCTCTTCCACCTCCTACAGTTTACCAGGCAGTGCATACCCTCCATTGCATCAAAGCCTTCTTTTTTCCCTTGGGCTACCACTTCCTTGTATAGTTTTCTCCTAAGTGTCTTCCTTCAGCAAGAACCTTCCAACAAGGACTGCTCAACATCTGGCAGCCCAAAAGGACTGTTTCTGACCACCATCAACAAGAAATCATCCTACAGCAGCAGCCTGGAGAATCAGCCAGCACCCACCCATCATGATCAACAGAAACCTGCTCCAGAGGAACGCTCATGCCAAGAGCAAGCCCATCTAATCTCCTTGATAGATCTCATCTCTACTTTTTCACTTCTGCCCTTCCAGTTCTCCTCTTTCCAGTGCTTACCTTGGAAGAAGTGCACTGCTCTCGGGGCAGCAGACTGCATCACCTCCCTGAGAACACTTTGTCCTCAGGTGCTTCTCTTCCCAGTCCTCACTCAGATGAGTCCTTGAGTGGTTAAGTGTGGATTCCAGCCTCCTTGTGAGAGCACAGCTAAGCAGGCATTTCACTGGTAACAGAGTGTGCATCATGCCAGAAAGGAGAAGGCCCTTGAGTTTGTTGCAGCAGTGGAGCGTGCAGATTTCTGGGGGCTCTCTACTGTGCTTGCCTACCAAACATGCTGTGGCCTCAGGTGCATACAGCTCTTATCTCAGTCATCTTAGAAGGCAATGAAAGACACAGCTCTTCTGAGGCAGTAAGGTCACTCAAAGAACAACTGTTAACAGCCTTTGTCTAGAGCTGCTTGTCCAGGAAAAAAGCAGAAAATGAATGCGTGTTACTGAATGGGCGAACGTCTGATTTCAACATTCATCCTCTTGAGAGCAACTCCAGTGCCCACTGGAATCACTGGAAACACTAAATCACCTGGAGCAAGCCCCAAAGCCCATTGTGCTGAGACACTACAGTGCACCATCCCAGCGTGTCCTGGTGGCTTGGCAACCTGGCCACTGCAAAAGTTGCATGCCCAATTCGGTAGTGCCACTCCTGTGGCCAAAACCTGCCAGGCACAACGCTGGGAAAACCTGAGAAAGAGATTTTCACGTGGAAACTACCCTTTTTCATCAGTTTGGGATTTCTAAGCTGATCGCTTTTTTTGTGTTGATTTTCTCAGAAATGAAAACGCCCGAACATTCAGTGATTGGATCCCACGTGACTAATGGGATCTTGTGGGTGGTAGGATAATATGAACAGGGAAATAGGAATGCTCTGCAGCGTGTTGCAGATGCTTGAGATGCAGGGCTGTAACAGGCTTACTGCACATGCTGCAAAGATGATGCTGGACCTCAGCACGCTGCAGACGAGGACAGCTTTTCTGAGTTCCCAACTCTCTTTCCACCTTCCTATGCTTTTTGTTTTGTGCCTGCAGGAATGGTGTTTTTTTAAGGTTTTGCTTTTTTTTTTTTTTTTTTTTCTGAAGAGGCCTTGAAAACTCAGAAGCGTAGATCTTTCTAAACTTTCCAGTTAAATATTTACTGTCCCAGACAGAAAACGCTTCATTCATCAGTTGTCTGAATGCCCCCACCTGGAAAAGAAGCACTGAGCCCCAGAAATCCTTCAGCAAACAAATTCCTTCTCATTACCGACTCCGTGGGCATGACTGCTCTCAGGAAACTTGAAAGTCAAGCTACTCAAAAGTGCTGCCCATACATGTTTACCTTGGACTCTGGCTTCTCTCTTCAGACGAAATCAGGTACTTTTTGTCTGGTTTGTCTAAACAAGTACAGCTGAGGAACAAATGCTGGAGAATTCCTTGTGTTCCGCTCTTGCTAACCATGGGTTTCTGACACGCATTTCTGCAGGCTTCTTGCAAACTCCAGGTCAACCAGTCACATCACTTATTCCACAGCAACATACCAACAACAGAAATGTTGGCGTATCTTCTTATGCTTACTGCACCTTATTTTTACTCCCTGCTTCAGTTTTCTGGAGAGCTGACAACTGCAAAAACTTGCTTTGGACCCAAGGCCAGGGAGCAGGCTGTCCATGATGGGCAGTGTCTGTGGCAGCAGGTATTCCAGGCCCTCAAACTTCAGCTACGCCCCTCTGAGAGACCATAACATTGAGTTTTGTGTGCACCTCTATGCAACAAGAAGAGATGAAAGCTGAAATTGGTGTGTCTGGTTAAAAGCACCCATCAGTGAGCCTGCAAGCTGCAAGTGCACCACGGTGAGCATGAAATGCTGCACAAACAGGTAGCAGGTACAGCAAAATTTCAAAGGCTGACACCGTCAGAGTTACGTCCTTGCTCTATGACTGTATATGTGAACTTTGCCAAATGCCCAGAAACAAGCCTGTGCTCCCTGGCGCTAAGCAGACCCACCTCACCGAGATCAGCTCTGCTTTTCTCTCTTAGTGACTGCACATTTCAGCCCTCAGGTACTAAATTGTATTAACGTCCATCAGGGAGCCACAGAGAGAGGCAAGATAATGCAGATTTGTACCTGATACAGCCATGCTGTTGGTGTGGCAGGAGTAACCCTTGGAAGAGATCAGGCCTGCAGATGTTGCAGCATTGCTCAACAGTTGTAGTAAGGAACTTGTGCCTGTGCTGGGAAGCCCCAGATACATGGTGACACTGCTAGCAAATAGCCATTTCCCTGAGCCAGACAGATTTCTAGGAAGGGGAAGGGGAAGGGAAGTTGAAGAAAAGGGAAGGGAAGGGAATAGGGGAGGGAATAGGGGAGGGAAGGAGGAAGGAAAAGGAAAAGCAAAGTTGATTAATAAAAGGAGAGAAGGACATGTCTAACAGAAGTACAGTGTGCTTTATTTACGTATTGGTTTAGTGCTGACATAGGAAGAGCCTGGTCTTCCAGCTGAAGCTGATGCCTGAGTCCCAGGATGTACTTCTACCTCTAACCAACCTCTGACTTGGTTGAGGCCCAAACTGCACTCACCGGCTGACCACAAGCTCCCACACTGCCCACTCTTCCTGAAGTGAGCTCAGTGCAAGGCCATGGAGGTGGTCATGATGCATCTGAGGAGAGATGGAAGGAACCAGGATTCTTCAGCCTGGAGGGGATTTGTTCCAGGTAAGACCTAATTGCAGATGTCCACCATCTTACAGGTCGTTACCAGCATCCTCTCAGAGGTGCAAAGGGTTTCTGTTTCTGTTTGAGTAAAGCCTGCAACTCCCAGTTGTCAATCATGTCTTACAAATGAATTTCTCAGTAATCCTGAGGATTATTAATGTAACCCCGGGTTTTACTTGCATGAATGCCACGTGTAAGACTTGCACTTAATCGAAAAACTAAGCAAAACTCAGCAGCACAATGTTTATTATTTAGCCTCCAACAGTATCTGACAGGTGGACACACAAGATTTCCACCTCTACTTCTTCAGCTGTTCTGATACAGCATCTTCTCCAACACTGTGTATCTATTTAAGAGAAGGATTCACATAGGCAGGCAATTATCTGTGTGTTGCTAGTGGGAAGAAAGGCCATTTGCCAAACCTAAACTGCCATTTTTGGCCATCTTCTGGTATAACGACACTGCTTGTTTCAATTTCATTTCACATCTGCCCGGCTGCAAAAGTGAAGTTTTGCCTCTTTGACCTCCTTTTGATCTCTGTGTAGAGAATCTCTGCATACCATCTCCTGTTGGTAAGTCCCAACCTTACCTGAGTACAGGCCTTCTGGATATGGTGTAAGAAGCTGCATTTCTTAGTGATTGTTGCTATTAGTTGTTCTCTTGACTGTCAGTAATGACTATTCTTTTAACCTTCTTCTGCTGCTTCTTTTTGTGTTTTCACACATAATTTCCATTCATGCTTCATTCAGATAAATACCTAAGATTTCTGTTATGACCTGTACAGTGCCAGAACATTATACACAGAAAGCATCCTCTGTTACAGAGGCTATTAAATTATGTGTAAAGCTTTTTTCCTCCTCCTTTTTTTTCCCCCAGAAATGAAGAATATCCAAAGGAAAGCGCAAAGCTGGTGGAAACAGAGTAAGACCAGTCAAAACTAATTATCTGTCTCAATTTTAGTCATTCTGAGAGAGTTTTGCAGAATGTAATGAAAGGAACTGACAATGATTTACACCAGAAGGCAGCAGTGCAGGTCCCCAGTGCAACCTAGCTCCAACAGGGCTCACAACAAAGATAGATGAGGTTCCCGCTGAGTACTGAGTTTCTCCAAAGGTGGAGACCCCACCATCTCTCTGGACTCTTTCCCAGGTTTACACTTCCCTTGTTAGGAAGATGTGTCACTGTTTTCTGAAAATCTCTCTTAAACTGGAGGTTCCCAAAGTGGACTCTGTCTAGAGGTAACCTGATGAGCATCAAGAAGCAGTGGGAAAGCCTCCATAACTTGCAGGGATCACCCAGACCCTGGTCAGCCACTGAGGCCACAGAGTCCTCGGATACCACGTGTGCTGGCTGTCCACCAGGGCTGCAGAGCTGTGCTCCAGGTGGCTGCCAGAAGCCCATTTCTGCAGCCTGCTGAGGTCCCTCTGAAGGGCAGCACTCCCTTCCAGCATATGCAATGCTCCTCCAGTTCGGTACCATCCCCAGTGCCCTCCATCCCCTCTTCTAGTCTGTTGGTGAAGATGTTGAAAAATCTTGGCCAGGTATTGAGACCTGAGAAGTAGCACTTGTCAGTGGTTGCCAGCCAGATGTTGGATGATGGAGCACCACCCTTGGAGATGATGGACCCTCCAGTTTTCCAGCCCCTGTTGCAGTTCATCTGTGAGGTCTGTATTTCATCAGTTTAGCTGTGAAAGTAATGTTTGCAAAACACAAAAATAACGTGTACAGAAATATTTCCCTTTCTAAAACATCAGCATTTTCAGACCTAAACTTTTATTTTTTTGGACACACTTTTTGCGATGCTTTGGTGTTGACTCAACTGGAGAATAAGCATTTTGTTATCGTGCCTGCTGTTATGAATACCTTTTCATTATAAAAAAGAACACCCATTCTTGATTTCATTCTGGCAACAGCAAAATGTCTTTGTCATATGTGAAAACTAGCAGGGAAATCCATCTTTTGTAAATCCCTAGAGTTACAAAGTTCACGTATTGTTCACCAGATAATAAAATAGATAACATGAAGGAAGTGGACTGACAGTACCTTGTAAACATAGCTTCACTAATTAGCAAAAAAGGAGTATTGATGCTTTTATTATCTTGGGTCAAAATGTGAACTACTGGAATGAGTTACACGCTGCAAAGAAATCTGGATTTATCCACAGGTTGGGTGTGCTTTAATCTGACGTCCTGACAAAGGTGTGTGGTGAGTAATACCCACAGTGTGCCTGCCAAAGCTCTACAGCTAGAGTATTACTCTTCTTGTCACTCTGAAAAGACCAAAATGAATAGCAGGACACTAATCCTTAAGGCGCTGCATAGCCTGCAGCATCTGGCTGCTGCAGCAGGGAGCTTCCTTTCAGATTACTTCAGGTGTAGAGCTCACACACACAACACAGACAAACACAGTCTTTCTTTGGTTTAGCTAAATTTCTAGTATGAAAGCTAACATGCTCAAACTCACATGGCACTTGCAAATCGTTGCCTGCAGTAGAAAAGGGTTGTCCAGCCTTCTGGCTTGCCTGGGCCTCAGTGAGTGAAGAGGAGTTGTCTTAGGCTGCTCATAAAGGGCCACATAAAATGCATAATATAATAATATGTGATGTGTGATAAGTAACAAAACTTCTTTTAAAATATATTTTTAATTAAAATATTAAAAAAAAAAAAAAGACGGCAACAGAAGCATAGAACTAGCAGGCTGGACATGTGTGCTGTAGGATTTCGGCACAAAAACTGACTCATCTTTCACAGCATGACCCCATCCTCACGTGCATTTTGCAGTTCATTGTGCCGTGATGGAGTACTGGGATAGATTTCAGTGCTTTGTTTTTTTCTCAGGTAAAAACATACTGACAAATCCATGAATATCTCATATAACTAGGGAATGCCATAAGTTACTGGAGCCTAACAAAAAAATTATTTTAAGTGTATTTTCCAATACATTTGAATGCATTTTCCAATACGTCTCACAAAAGCAAGATACGTACTTAAGAAAACTGGATATTTCTCATTCTGTGGGCCTGGATGGGATGCACCCTCTGGTGGTGAGAGGGCTGGCAGGGCTGATGGCGAGGTAACTCTTGGTAATCTCTGCTTGATTGTGGTAACCGGGAGAAGTACCCAAAGACTGGAGGAAAGCAAATGTCATTCCTATCTTCTGGAAAGGCAAGAAGAGGACCTGAGTACTATGGGCCAGGCAGCCTCAGCTCAAACCCCCAGAACGTGATGGAGCAGCTAACCTCAGGAGCATCTTCCTGGTACGTCTGACTGGAAAACCATAAGGAATAATCATCATGAATTCTCCAAAGGAAAATCATACTTGACCAGCCTGCTAAATTTCAGTGATGAAGTAGGAGTTATAACAAACAAGATTACATCAGGTTGGCAACCAGTCACCAGCGGTTCCCCAGCATTCAATTTTAAGGCAGTTTGTCTTCAGTGTTTCCATTGATAACAGGTACACAGGAGTTGAGTACACACTGAATTTGTGGACAGTACTGAATTAGGAGGAGCTGCTGACTCTCTCAAGGGTAGAGAAACCGTGCACAGGTCCCTTGGTGTGTTCAGCCCAGAGCATGAGGCTGAGGGCAGGCCTCATGGCGGCTGCAGCTCCTCACAGGGACAGCACTGGGCTCTGCTCTCTGGAAACAGCAACAGCACCCACTGGGACGGCACTGGGTTCTGTTAGCAGAGGTTCAGGTTCAATATTAGGAGCAGGTTCTTCATGGAACAGGCTCCCCAGGGAAGTGGTCTTGTCCCCAAACTGCAGGAGTTCAAGAACCATCTGGACAACATTCTCAGATATTTGAATTTTGTGTGGTTCTGTGCGGGCCCATGGTTTACACTCAGTGATCCCTGTGGAATCCAGCTCAGGATGTTCAGTTATTCTATGATTCTGTGAAACGACCAACTTAATGGACGACAGGAGAGCAATACATATTGCCTTCCTGGACTTCAGTAAGACCCTGGGGGTCTTTTCCAACCTTGGTGACTCTGTGATTCTATACTGAGGGACATGGTTTAGTGGGAAATATTGGTGATACGTGGACGGTTGGACTGGATGATCTTTGAGGTCTTTTCCAACCTTGGAGATTCTCTGAGTAGTTTATGCTGTTCCCCATGAGATCCTCATAGAGAAGCTGCTGAAGTATGGGCTGGATGGGCAGACAGGGAAGTGGATTGAAAACTGGCTGAACAGCTGGACTCTGAGGGCAATGGCCAGTAGTGCAAAGTCTAGTTGGAAGCCAGTAATGAGCAAAGTACCCCAGAGATCAACACTGGCTCCACTCCTGCTTATTTTCTTTGGTGATTGAGGTGACAGGGTAGAGTGCACCCTCAGTGTATTCACAGGTGACAGGAAACTTGTGGAGGGCCGTACTTAACAGAGGGTCATACTGCCATCCAGAGGGTCCTCAGTGCACTGGGGAAATGGGCTGACAACCTTGTGAAGTTCAACACGAAATGCAAAGTCCTGTATCTGGGGAGGAACAACTCCAGGCACTAATATGTTCTGAGAGCTGCCCTAACTAGAAAGCAGCTTGGCGGAAAAGAGCCTAGGAGTCCTGGCAGACACTAAGTTGAATGTAACTCAGTGGGATGCCCTGCCACTGAGAAGGTTAATGGCATTCTTGGCTGCATTAGGTAAAGTACCACCAGCAGGTCTACTTAGCTCTTCTCAGCATTAGTGAGGCTGCACCTGGAGTGCTGTGTCCAGTTCATAGAATCATAGAACCCTTAGAGCTGGAAGGGACCTTTAAAAGTCATCTAGTCCAACTGTCCTGCAATGATCAAGGACATCCACAGCTTGATCAGGATGCTCAGAGCCTGGTCCAGCCTGACCCTGAATGTCTCCAGGGACGGGGCATCCACCACATCACTGGACAACCTGTGCCAGCGCCTCATCACCTTCACTGTAAAAGACTTTTTCCTCCTACCCAGCTCAAATCTCCCCTCCTTTAGTTTGAAACCGTTTCCCCATGTCCTATCACATCAGACCCTGCTGAAGAGTCTCCTCCCTTTTTTCTTGTAGCTCCCCTTTAGACATTGGAAGGCCATGATCAGCTCACTTATCAGGTCACAGTTCTAGGCTCCGGTGCAAGAGAGGCATAGACATAGAGGAAAGGTTAAGGCCACCAAGAGGATGAAGAGACTGGAGCACCTCTCCCATGAGGAAATTCTAGGAAAATGTGAACTTTTCAGCCTAGTGGAGAGAAGGCTCAGGATGAGTCTCATCAATGTTATAAACACCTGAAGGGAGTCTGCAACGAAGACGAAGCCAGGCTCTTTCCAGTGGTGTCAGCTGCCAGGACAAGAGACAACGGGCAGAAACTGGAAGACAGGAGGTTCCCTCTGAACATTAGGACTAGCACTTCCTTACTGTGTGGGTGCCTGAGTACTGGCACAGATTGCTCAGAGATGTCGTGGAGTCTCCCCGCTTGGAGACCAAGGCATGCATCTCTAGATGGCCCTGCTTGAGCAGGGAGGTTGCACCGGATAACCTCCAGAGGTCCCTTCTGAACTCAATCATTCTGTGATTCTGTGATGTGAAAACTTTGGTTTTACACTGTGGGAAATGCTACTCCTGTAGTTGACCTCTACACCTGATTCTTCCTGCAGGTCATCATCAACTTCACTCTGCTGCTTACTGGGCAGGGAACACTCTCAGCTGGTGTTTCAAAGAATCCTTCACAGAAAACCCTGAAGAAACTCAGCACCACCTTCCTCCTGGAGAGGTCCTTTACTATTCATGTCTCCAGCTTGACTTTCATTTCCACTAGCTGTTAGCACTGTGTGAGTTATGTGAATAGCTAGGAAGGCATTCTAGAAGCTAAAGGCTGTGGATTTCACCTATTTTAAAACATATTTAATCATACTTAGAATGTCTCTACTACAAACTAAACAGCAAATATAAGCTCTTGCCTGTGGGAACTTTCTACGTTATGCCACCACAGATACAGCACTGTCGTATCATCCTTTCTTCTGAGAAAAGGAGCACATATTAATTTTGGAAAAGTGTTCTTGGTCTGATAAAATTAAACAGCTGGCTCAGTCACTGCATGGCTACAGTAGATTTCAAATCCATGGGGTAGGGACAGCTGCAATTGCTCTCAGAATAAAGCATTTTTAGTGCAGAGTCAACTTTGGATCTCTGCTTCTTTCGCTGTCTGCAATGCCAGGAGTTGGGTTTGTTTGGATTGTTTACTTACTTACATGCACAGGACAGAAGAATGAAGATTCTTTCCTGGAGTGTTCCAGTTCGTATTTTATATGGAACCCCTGTTACTACCAAATCAGTAATTAAACATGTATGCTATCACAGTGTAAAATATTGCAGAGAAAATGACAATGCAGGAACAATGCACTTGCCATCAGGACTGGTCTCCCTGCTTGCTTTCCTTCCCGCTCAAACACCTGTACAAAAATTTTCAGCATGCTTTTGGGGTCAAAGATTGAAGCTCTGCTGGTTAAGACAAGGGAAGTGGAAGACCTGTGAAGAGTCTGCTGCAGGAGGTGGACCTTGAGCAGCTTATCCCTGCTAAACCAAAGGACCTCACATTTGAACACATACTTAGTGCATCTGAGATGGCAGAGTGTAAAGGCTTTACTGATCAGAAGGTACACTTTGAGAAGCACGCAACTGAGAACCAGAAACACGCAATGGTGTCATGGTCACGCAGTAAAATACCCAGCTTAACAAGGAGTTGCCATAACCTGCCCTACAAAGAAGTTGCTAGAAAATCTGAAAGATAAAGGCCCAGCTTGAACTCAACCCGTCCGCTGTAATAAAAGAGAACAAAAAACTTTTTTTACAAATACGTTAACAGTAAGAGGAGGGCTAAGGAGAAACTCCATCCTTCACTGGATGCGGAGGGGAACGTGACCACTGAGGGTAAGGAAAAGGCTGAGGTTCTCAATGCCTTCTTTGCATCTGTCGATTATCCGTGGGGTACTCTACGCTCTGACCTGGAAATCTTGGATGGGGAGCAGAATAACCCCCCGCCCCCAATTCAGGAGGGAACAGTCAGAGACCTGCTGCTCCACCTGGACTGCCACAAGTCCATGGGGCTGAATGGGATCCACCTGAGGGTGCTGAGGGAGCCGATAGTCAAGCCACTTTCCATCATCTATCAGCGTTCCTGGTCAACTTGCCAATGCAACTCCCCTCCACAAGAAGGGTCCGGGGAACTACAGGCCTGTCAGCCTGACCTCGGTGCCAGGGAAGGTGATGGAGCAGATTGTCCTGAGGGAGATCATGCGGCATGTGCGGGACAGCTGGGGGATAGGGCCCAGCCAGCATGGGTTCATGAAAGGCAGGTCCTGCTTGACCAGCTTCATCTCCTTCTATGGTCGAGTGACCCGTCTGGTGGATGAGGGAAAGGCTGCTGATGTGGTCTACCTGGACTTCGGCAAAGCCTTTGACACTGTCTCCCACAGCATTCTCCTGGAGAAGCTGTCAGCCCATGGCTTGGACAGGTGCACTCTTACCTGCAACCAGCTCCCTTCAAGAATGCACTTCAAAGGTCTGAGTTTCAACTTTACAGGACACCAATCAGAAGATAAAATACCAGGATGTATGCCGTGATGCCCTAGACACCCTAAGCCAAAACTGAGGGAGATGCACTCCTTTCTCCTCATCCAGATTCTACATTTTACATGCATTTCAAACATGTGTATAAAGCTTTATCACACCCAAAATACTTCCAGAGCAATGAGCAGTCACATTAACTACTATAAATCTGAGGACTGTAATCCTGTGGCAATTTTACCTCTCCCTCTGACAGTCTTTTGTCTTTGTGTTATTATAAATGTGTCACAAACGAAACAGCCCAGACCATAACAATCAAATTATCAGCACAGAGGTAATTACACTGGCAAGAGCTGACAGTTTGGCCTGCACTCCTGTTGAGTCCAGAACAGCAGGTAGTCACTGTGCCCTGTAATAGGATTAATACTGGTGGACAGGGTTGGTACCTTTATGATGTCCTATTCAATGAGAGACACAATGAGCATAAAATGAGAGCTATTTAAGTTACATATGCATGAAAAACAAACAAACAAAACCCAAACAAACAAACAAGAAAAAAAGCCCCCATGCCTAGGAGTGACTAAGCCCATTATAAATAGGAACCCCAAAGTTCAAGCTGAAATCCTGTTTTCCCACTGTCCTTACGAAGCTAATATGGCTTAAAAGCCCAGTAGTTGTACTCCTCTGTGTTTTCCTCTGTCAGAGAACTGTTTTATTTCTGTGCATACACGATTGCTGAAAACGAGCAGCAGTTTTACAGCTCAGCGCTTCTGGAAAGGCTGTTTGCAGTGTACACACACAGAGGACCTTAAAAACCAGGGGATTGTCCTTCCTCAATTTCAGAACCACAGTGCAAGAGGACCAAGTGAGCAACTCCAGAAGCTAAATGGCCTTAACCTAATAGGCAGAGTTTAGCTTTTGTCTGCCTATCTCCTCAGGCATGTAGATATGAGTACTTACGCAACCACAAGATAAAGCTGAGACAGTAAAGGAGCAAACATCTAGCAGTTATTGAATAGTTGTAGTTCTGGGCCAACTACCACCTTCCTCCCTGTCCCCATATAAACTGCAGTACAAAAAAAATGGGGTTAATGTTTTCCTGGAACATGGCTGCAGTGTTGCTGGACAGAGGTGTCAGGCCCAAAGACAGAGGAACATTCCCAGATGGAGAGTTAATCCTTTCCTACTTTTATCAGGATCTGAAGAGGACACAAGGTTCTATTTTCTACCATCTAATACTACTGTTAGAGCATTATCATCAGAACACTACAGAAGAAAGGCACAATAAAAGAAATTTCTTCATCCCTTAGCCAACATTACCTGTAAGCTGGAGACTTATGGATCTTTGTGATCTGGTGAGTACATTCCATTCTCTTGACATGCAGAGTATAGAATGCAAAACTCAAAGCAAGATGTGTCAAAGAACAGTTCATGACTCCCCTCTCCCTTTTACATTCAGCTTCCTCAGTAAAAGATAAGGGTTGCATGTCAATTCGCTGTGCACCTGAGAAGTTTGTGCACATCCATTCCCATCCCAAGGAGAATTCTGCATGCAGGGAAGTATAGAGATGACCTTGATGGTGGCAGTCTGAGCCTGACTGCAGACAGGATGACTAGCAAGAGGTATCTCCTCCCTTGTGTCCACGTGTGCTGGCGCACCTCTCATGAGCTGAGTGACTCTCAGTGGGGCTACATTCATTTTAGCAGGGAATTATAGAATCATAGAATTATAGAATCAGAGAATGGGTTGGGCTGGAAGAGATCTTAAAGATCATCTATTTCCAACCTCCTTGCATCATCTATTTCCAACCCATGGGCAGGGTTGCCACTCCAGACAGGGCCTCACAAGGGTAGAACAGAGGGGACAATCCCCTCCCTCACCCTGCTGGCCACCCCTCTTTTGATGCAGCCCGGGATACTGTTGGTCTTCTAGACTGCAAGTGCACACAGATGGCTGATGTCCAGCTTTTCATCCACCGGGATCCCCAAGTCTTTCTCCATAGGGTGCTCTCAATGAGTTCTCCTGCTCTGTACACATCTGGGATTGCCCAGACCCAAGTGCAACACCTTACACTTAGCCTTGTTGAAACTCGCTAGGTTCACTTGGGCACACTTCTGAAGACTATCCAGGTCCCTTTGATTAGTCCCCCTTCCTTCTGATGTGTCAACTGCACCACTTCACTTAGTGTCATCACTTGCTGAGGGTGCACACAATCCCACTGTCTATAGCATTGATAAAAATGTTGAAGAATAATGGTCCCAGTTTGGACCCTTGGAGGACACCATTCATCACCAACATCCATGTGGACATGGAGCCACTGACCACAGCCCTTTGGTTGTGGAAATCCAACCAAGCCTTTATTCACTTTATTCAACTCTTCAAATCCATATCTCCCCAGTTTAGAGGTAAGAATGTGGTGTGGGACTGTATGAAAGGCCTTGTAGAAGTCCAGGCAGATGGCATCACTTTCTCTTCTTTAGTCCACTGATGCCATCAGTCACAGAAAACCAGCAGACAGGTCAGGCACGATCTGCCCTTGGTCAAGTCATGCTGGCTGTCTTGGATCCTCTCTTTGTCTTGCATCTGCCTTAACATAGTTCCAGGAGGATCTGCTCCACGAGAGGAAGCTAAAAGCCTCAGGAGAATGCCTGGGAAGAGGCAAGGGTAGCTACTGATAAAGATTGATTTCCAAAATAGAAAAAAAATCTCTGGAACTCACCCTGTAGTTGTCTGAGCTTTTTCTTGGCTGCTTCCTAAAGTGATAGTTTTTCCTGAGTCTTCCCTGTCTCTCAGAAATACACCCTTCTCCCACCAAATCTAGTTGGAAGCTCTGTTACTCAGCCCAGGCAGCGTGCTGCCCTGAATTCTTGCCCCTCCTGGTCAGCTGCATTTCATCCAACATCAATACACCCGGTATCTCGAAGCTGTGTCCAGGATCACAGTACCCATAACCCCGAGCACAACACCGTCACGCCGCCCGTCATTCACCTGGTCCATTTGCCTCCTTCTTCCTGGGTCCCTGTTGCCAACCAGGAGGGTCGAGGAGAACACTACGAACCCTGCCCGTACTCCTGGTCCCTTTTACATCCTTCCAAGGGACGTAGATTCTCTTCCGAGCTGTTGTAATCTCCTTGTTGCAGCTCATGTCACCCAGCTTGAAGGACTAGGAGTGGGTAGTGGTCCTCCATCTTTACCAGACCTGGTAGCCTGTTCTTGACATCACAGACGTGGGCCCCCATCACAGAGCAAACATCGCTAGAGAGATTGTCCAGGCAGCAAAGGGGTGCCTCTAAGAACCAAAACGTGATGCAGCACAGTGGCAACCAGCATATGAGTGCATGTGTGCCACCGCAAGCCCTCTTGAATTTCCCTATCCTGCATTGCTCCATACTTTTCTCCAAACCCTGCTCCCACAAGTATACAATTATATAAAGATCCCAGCTTTCAGTTAAAACAATAGCAATAGTCCTCGCAGTATGTGGGAAAACATGTGACGCTTGAGCAAACTCGTCTGGGGAGAAAGGAACACAGCTCTCCTCATTTATTCCTAATTCACCATTATAAGACTTGCCTTTCAGTTTCTCCTTGCTTGGTAAAAGGCAGTAGTCAGCATAATGCCACAATCAGACATGGCTGTGTATGTATTACCTGCTAATAGTAATTTTTGTGAGTGTTAGAATATAAATTTTTGTGTAATATAACACATCACCTATTGAAGATACATATATCCAATTTAACCACAAGCAATTATTTTGTCTGTAAGCAGGATGGATGCATAGATCTGGACTTCACCTTTTGCTGCTGATGCCCATGTGGTAATGAACTGCCCAAACACAGGGACACAAACTGACATGGCTGTCTTCTGCACCTCTGATCCATTCCCAGCACTTTAAAACCATCCAGAGATGCAGTGCAGTGTTAAAGCACAAGGAAGCAAAAGAACCATCTTGTTTGTATTCTTCATACAGGAATTGCTGGGACTTCAGCCATTCCTGAATTCTGCTTAATGGGAACAGATGAGTAATGTACTATTCTGGCTACGGAAAAGCTTTAAAATAACCCAGACGTCACTCATTTCCAAAATGTGAAATAAAGTTTCTCCCAAACTCCACTTGCTTTGTGCAGTCCTGGAAAACACCTTGGATGGAAGGAAATAATGTGCCCTTAATGCTGGAGAGCTCAGCAAGATCTCCTCCAATCACCTCTGGGGAAACGCAGAACTTGATTTACAGCAGTGTACAGAATTCAGTCGGCAAGCAGCTTACCCAGTCAGCTTATGGTTTTGGAGGATCACAAGTGATGAATCAAACCCCTCAGCCATTTTGTTAGAAAATAAGTTATTTTTTGTATTAAAAAAAAAAAAGTGCTTGCGGTGGGATTTGAGCAGAAAGGCTGCACAGGAGATGTGGTCCTTTTTGTTCCTTTTGTTTCTGCTCCTGGTAGCACTCCCACATTCATCTGCCTTCTCAGGGCCAGCTAAACCTCCTGTCTTGCCTGGTGCTGCCACAGGAGCTGGAGCAAACCAGCAAAGAGCAGCGTGGGAAGGCAAGACAGCTCGTTTGTCAGCACGCCATGAGGAAGGAAGATCGCCTTTCCTAGGCATAGGCTAGAGGGGCAGCTGCAACCACGTGAAGATCTGCACTGCCACGAATGAGGACAAGATCCCTAACGCTGACCCAGCGCCTGTTGCTTTGGCAGAGGGTTATCCATCCAGCAACCCGCAGCCCCGCGCTGCTCTGCACCAGGGGCAACCAGCTCAGCTGGAGCCATTTCCACCTGCCACACCACTGTGCTGTAAAGACCCAGCTGGACTTCACTCTGGACACACACAAAAAAGTGTATCTTGCACTGCAGCAGCCAAAAGCAGTGGGAAACAGAAAAAAAAATGTAGGTGCAGCCGTTTCTCCCCACAGCTCTTCCTAATGAAGCCTAAAAGGAGCCCTGCCCCATCCTTCCGGAGCCAGTCATTACATGTGCCTCTCAGAAGCACTTCTCGCGCTCCCTTCTGCCAATAAATGCCCGTTGGAAGTAGCAGGAACATCAGTGTGGAGAGAAATGATGAAAGTATCAAGTAATAAAAAGCACGCGAGGAATGCCTCCAACCAGAGTGGAATTGTGTCAGACGTATTGTGCTTCCACAGAGGATTTCTAAAACCGGCGCTGGTTCACGCGTGGGTCTGTCAGGCGGCAGGTGCCAATGGGGCCAGCGATGCAGCCTGAGCGGCCAGAGGTCTGTGCAGGGCTCTCCAACAGCTCAGCCACCAGCGTGAGCTCTGGGCCAGGATCCTGAGTGTACTCCACCGGCCCCAGCTCAGCTGGGTGCTCCCTGGCAGCTGTGAGAGAGCAGTTGTCCTCCAGAGAGCTCCTGGAGCAGTTCCATGCTTGGCAGGACAAGGCCTGGGCAAACTGGGCTAGCTTTAGTGGGTGCTGCTTCAAGCAGGGCATTGGAAGAGGGACCTCTGTGTGTTCCTTTTACAATATACACATCACCCCAGGATTTTTTATGACCCTCAGGTTTGGATTTTAGAGTTGTTTGATTTGGAGGCAAAGGGAGGCTTTCAGCGTTTCTGAGCATCCTATCCTTTGCAGCAATTGAAATATGCCTTGCTTTATACACACCTGTGCCCTCAGCAGGGGGTCGAGGGTGTCTTAATAGCCACCTTTTGCCCATCGACCATCATGGTTTGCAAGGAAGCTTTCAGAGCCAGAAAGTAAATTTCAGGCTAAGCCAGGACAGAGGACATGGGTGCTGGCGCTGCCTCTCACCCCAGCGCTCCCTATTGCACACAGCCAGCAGTGGGGCAGGGTGCAGGTCCCCCAGCCCTCCGAGCCCCTCACCGGTCCCCTCACCATGGAGAAGGAACCCATGTGCTGCTACCACAAGAAGATCGCATTTCTCTTATCTTCACAGTCCATACCTTCACCTAGGTCTTTCCCTTTCCTACCCCCAAACCTCATTCATGCATTGCAGTGCCCTGTTGGTGGTTCTAATCAGGGCAGCCCCCCAGTCCTGTTTTCCAAAAAAAAAAAAAAAAAAAAGAAAGAAGCTGGTCCATAAGCTTTTTAAGACAAACATTTTGCAGCGTTGCTGAAAGGGGATTGAAAATGGAGCTCTGGAAGGCAAGTATCTCTTCTTCTCCTTCATCATTGAATATAGCAATATATTACCAAATATATCAATATATCACCAAATAGGTGTCAATATATATCAGTACTGAATATATCAGTATATCACCAAATATCGGGCACGTGCTAGGCTCTTTCTTCCTTGTTTGACACAAAGCAAGGAGTTGCAACACGCCGGTTGGACGTGCTGTGGGAAGCTTGGGGGCACAGTCACTGGCCAGAAAGGGCTGGTTTCATAGGTGTGTTTCTTTGACTTGAAAAGTTATTATTATTCTGTATGGGTTAACAAAACAAACAAGCACAATGGCGTGGTAGGCAGTCAGCGCGGATGCTGAAAGCAGAGTTCCCTTTGCCCATCCCTTCCCCGGACAGCTGGTGCCTTCCTGCAACGCTCCCAGCACAGAGCTTGTCTAACACGCTGTTCTGTATGAAGAGCTCAGCCAAATGAGCCATGAAGCAATGAGAGAGGCAGAAGTGAAGCAAGTACAAACCATGCCCTCCGCAGCAATCAGGCAGGTTGAGAACTGTCTGCTGCTCTCTTCATGGATGCTGTGACGAAGACCTGGTGTACCTGTACCTGTACCGCAAAATGGCTCTCCTGAATGCTTTTCTCACCTTGTCCAGAGAGCAGAGAGCAGGATACCAAAGACATAAATACCCTCTGCTCCTTTGCTGGCCCTAGGCTCCATCTTTGGCTCCCAGCTTCACCTCTACCTGCCCAAGCAGCCAGCCAGCACCAGCACAGGGACATCCCTGCTGCAGGAAGGGCTGTGGCTCCTAGCAGGCTGCCTTCTCCTGGAATGGCTGATCTGCAGCTGCTGGCAGTGGGGGGGGTCAGGGGTAACCAAACTGGAAGGCTGGCTGAGCACTCAGGCCTTGGAGGAGGCGAGGCGGGGGAACCGCATGCAGGGGGGAAGAGCTACAATCATTTTGGAAGCACAAAGACATGGGAGATGCTTTGTCACTTCTCCCAGGTTTTCTCTGGAGGTAGGAAACAGGACAGAACCCAGGAGGGACGCAGTGGCATCCCTGGGGCCCCTGGGTCCAGGCAGATATGACCCATTAGCCAAACCATCATTAGCCTGTTCATCCAGTCAGTTATTTACATCTCTGAATGTCTGCCCAGCAAGACCATCACCACTCAGTCTGGATACATGACTATTGTCTCAAGGCAGTTTCATCAGCCTTCCCGAACTGGAACAACGTGCCCTGCTCTCCCCTCCCGTGATGCAAAGCATGAGGAGCAGGAGCAAGGCTGAATGTATCAGGCACATCCTCAGCTCTGCGGCCCAGGAGGAGGTGTGCATCCCATCTGCTGTGACATGTGAGTGGGCATCATCTATGCCACAGCCTGTGAACACTGGCTCTGCCATGGTTGCATCCTGTAGTGGGCAAAGCTGGATGCGGGCTGCCCACTCTTCAGGTTGGACATGAACAGCATCAAGGTGTCTGTTCAGAGAGATGGTAACTTCCTGGAGTGCATTGTTTCACACCTGGGACTGCCAGAACCTGTGGGCTTCCAGGAAGGCTTTGCTCTGAACCCCTGTGGAATTGCAGCATCCTCTCTGCCATTCCTAGCAGAGCAGAGGGATGCAGAGCTGGAGACCAGGGCTGCACGGGGTGGTCTTCTGCCCAGTGTCTTGGTGGTGCTTTTCAGGCAGAACCACGAGATACTCGACCCTGTGCAGCTCTGGCTTTGCAGGGAGCTGGTCATCACCCATGTGGCACAGCTGTGGGCAGAAAAGGCAGTAAAGAGCATCATCCTGCAATGCCTGTGCCACTTGGGCTGGACAGGATTGACTTGCTGCTGCAGCTGCAAGCTAGCCCACAGCACAGCAGAGTTCATCAGCGGGCTCACTGACTGCACTGTGCACCTTATAACCAATGCCTTCGGCCGGGCCCAGGCGCTGCTTCTTTCAGTGGGAAAGCTGCACAGCTCCCCAGAGTAATGGAGGACGAACTGTGTTGTGGTCTGCTCTGGTGGGGGGTGGGCATGGTCTCTGTGGGGACCAGCATTGCACCAATACTGAAATAACTCCAACAGTTCCCTTCATGGCATGTATTCTAATTGCTGCCAGCAGCAGCGGCTCAGTCCCAGTAGGGATTTGAAAGAGGCTCATCTACAGCGGCTCCTAAGATAAGAAAACAACCTGACTTCCCCAGTGGATATCTATTTGCTGCAAGGAATACCAGCAGCACAACATCTCTGTCCGTCTTCTAGTTTTGTTAAAGCTCTTTCTCAGGTATGCATCCAGGGGAGGAAATTCTCCTGCGTACCAGATCCCTGCAGAATTTGGTGGAAGTTAAAGGAAAGCACAGAGATGGCATTCAGGTGAAAAAAACTGGGCTGTGAAGCAGAACTGGGGGACAAGGAGGGACATCTGCCATGAGATTCAAGGCCAAATCTCATACACGTGTCGTATCGTCTCTTGTCACAGTGCAGCTCTCAAGGCAGTGCTGAGCTGCACAGTGTTCTGTGTTGGTCTGACATATCACCATCATGCCTTGAACCCCAGAACAACTGTTTGACATAATGGTTTGCAAAAATCTGCTGTTCGCTGCCCTCTGGACAGAGTTCTTACTTTTCAGCCGTACTTAATGACTTTGAAGGTTTCAGCAGCGTGATAACTGTAAGAAGCACAGCACATCTTAGTAGCACATTGTTCCTATTAGTAAATAGCTGCTTTCTCTGCCCTTTTATGCCTCCCATGAGTGCCCCTCACTGCCCCTTGTCCTGCCAGATGTTTCTCCAGCAGCCTTAACTCACGGCCCATATCAGCTTTGGCAAGTCTCTTCTACCGTACTATCTTCTTGATTTAGAGCAGCTGATGTGGATGTCCCTGCCATGGGTGACATTGCTGAAATACCATCTTTTCTCTTCACTTGGACACGGCAAAGCCATTCCAACATAGGGCACTGCTCTGGATGCTGAAACAGACCCCAAAAATGGGTAAGGGAAACATCCCTCTATTATATCTCCCCTGGTATAACTGTTTCAGCTGCAAGTGAGTGAGAATGAGCTTTCAGATACCACCTTGAAACAAGCAATATTTGTCATAAAATATAAGCCACTGAGCAATATTTAACCTCTCTATCTTGACCATTGTGGGCAGGAGAGAAAAAAAAAATGAGGGATGAAATAGAAGGAGCAGTTTTTCTTTAAAAGCACTCTGTTAATAATACAGCTCTCATCCTCAGGGCGAGGGACGGGACTGTTTTCAAACATGTCTTGGCAGGCAGTGAATTAGGCAATATGGAAAGGGTTACAGCACCTCCAGGACCTTTACTGAAGCTGCCTACGGGACCAGGGCCTGGACAAAGGAGAAGGCGACAGTGAGGTAGTGAAGACCTTGTGCAGGTCACCATTTTTGCCTGCATCTCTGAGAAGACTCCAGGCAGCCAGCGACATCACATACACAATTAGCAGCCAGCCAGTTTGCTGTTCCATATTAAGTGCATCCAAACACTCCCGCCGATGTCTCCTCCTTCATACGCCTCTTCCAGTGCCACTGAGCAATGTTTAACCTCTATGTCTTCAACTCAGAAAAGAGATGGAAGAACTGGAAAAGGACAGAAAGGGATTGAAAGGACGATCAGAAGGCGGGACAAGTTTCTTCACCAGTCAGCTACAGGGAGACGCGTCGATGTGAGGACAGAGATGACCAACAGGAGGGCAGATCCCACTGGTGGTAGAAGGCCGAGAGACCAGCAGGCAAAATCTGCTCGAGCATCTCTCAGCGTACGAACAGAGAGGCAACAAACGAAACCAGCAGATGGCAGCTTCACCCTCGGCACAAGGAGGCATTTCTTACCAGATGCAACTAAGCCATGTGCCCCGTTACTGTTAGATGTCCTATCTCCGGCAGTTTTGCCTGGCTCATAAACCCTGCAGGACAAATTCACAGAAGTCTATGGGTAAAGTCAGAGTAGAAGAGAAAAGCCAGCAAATCTGTAAAGCAGACATTACTGTAGTCAGGGGGGATATGGCCTGGCCCAGCAAACAGAGCCGCACGGTGATGCTGAGCAGGGAGGTGTGTGATAGCCCTGCCCGTGGTGAGCCACTCAGCTGCTTGTTGCCAGGCCTCACCTTCATGCAGCATGGCCTAAAACATGGGCTGATGTCTTGTGGTGAGACTCCACACGCATCCCTTTTTGTCCCCTCGGGGAGCCGTGTGTATCGGTACCATAAAGACAGCTTTAATATCCTAAAGCTGGCCGCGGGTTGCCTTGTGTCGTCTAAAGATGTGTGCTAAAGACTGACATGTCCTCGACTGTGCTAAAGATATTCTCGGGGCCGAAGCCATTCTGCAAAACACAGATAATGCTTTGTACGGAAAAAAAGAGTGCTCAGTGTGGAAATGGGGTAGCTGAGGGTGATCTGACTGTAGTCCTCAGCCACCTAAAGAGCATTACAGAGCATTACAGAGCAAAGGAGAGCCAGACTCTTCCCAGAGGTACCTAGTGGCAGGGAGGAGAACCTGGGCACAAGTTGCAAGAAAGGGTTGGATGTAAGGAAGAGCTTCTTTCCCACGAGAGCAGCAGGGCTGGGGCAGGGAGCAGAGAGGAGGTGGGATTTCAGTCCTTGGCAATACCAAGCACTCTGCCCAATGAGGCGCTGAGCTACCTGGTGTTGTCCTGTGGTGAGCCCTGCGGGCACAATATTGGACTGGAAGCTTGCAGGGATGTCTTCGGACATAAATCTTTGTTAGATTCTTGGAATCATATCCCACGCAGCGTAGCCATCCTTGCAAGCCAGGACTGCTCATCCATGTTTAATCAAGAACATGAGTGTTTCTGAGAGAAGAACGTCCTCCATGTGTGACTGAGACATCAGCCCACAGACTTCTTGGGTGGTTCAGTGCTCAGCCTTCAGCTCTGTGAGTCATGCAGCACCTCTGCTCTGCTGCCTGCCCTGCAGTCCTGCAAACAATTTGCATGTATCGAGCACACGTGCTGCATGCAGTACATCCATCCTGCTGCAGGATTATCTGCACCGGCAATTCCCATGCCCACTGAGCTGAGTGTAAGACAGAGCGTCCACATAACGGGGGGTGTGCCGAGCAGAAAACGGGTAGGAAGCTGCCAGCAGCCATCCTTAGGATCCTGCATGCCGTAGCCGTTGGGTGGTGCCCTCTAGGGGATATTTTGGGGAAAAGAGGAGCAACGTCTCGCCTGTTACCGCCCTTAAGTGAAGGTATCCCCCACCAGCTGCCCTGCAAGCTCAGTGTCCCATTGAGGTACACCAGGATCTGCAACACCAGATGGAAGAGGTGGGAATAGGCAGTGACACTGCCTGTAGCCCTGACATGGAGCAGCTCCTGTGATTCAGCCCTTCTAACACATGGGCCAAATAATCCGAAGCATTTCCCCCACCCCCTGGTTAACATCATGCACAATTTCAAGGGCTGGTCGAGATAAGAAGCCCATATTCCTGCATGTCTACCAGAGGTGAGCAAAATAGTCACTGCAAGACGCACGTGTTGGAACTAGAACAAGAGGTACAGGAGGCACACAGAGCTCAGACCGACAAGTTCCGCTGAATTTCTTCATTAAAATCTCCACACCCCCAGTAACGACGTTATTTTTCTCTCTGTCTCACTTCTGCAATTTGCTCCTTCTGGAGGAAGTGAGAGGAGGCATACGCTGTTACAAGACTAACAAGCCCTGAAGAGCATCTTCTGTCACTAAGAGAAAACGTTATGAAGCTGAGCATGTATCTGAGAGCACTTGGCAAATCTGGAGAGATCTAGCCATGTGCTTGCTTACTGTCCACAAAGATAAGAATGAAGGCCATTCAAAGAACATACTGCTTTTTTTTTGCCTCACTGATTTCTCCAGTTTCTGGCATATCTCAGGTATTTACTAATCAAATTCAGAATAGTTTGGCACTGACTTGGGCCAGATCTAAATCCTCAAGAGCAGCCCAACTCTAATGGGCATTGGCCTTGTCCCTCTTGCAACCAAGGACCTCTGCTCATTTTAATGCAGCTGGAGGACTCAGAAGGACTCAGAAATTGACCAGTGGTGACTGGTGGTGAACAGAGTTAAATCCAGTCACTAGCTGGTGGTGTTCCCCAGGGGTCGGTGCTGGGGCCTGTCCTCTTCAATATCTTTATTGATGACCTGGATGAGGGCATTGAGAGCACCCTCAGTAAGTTTGCAAACAACACCAAGCTGGCAGGAAGTGTCGATCTGCCTGGGGGTAGAGAGGCCCTACAGAGAGATCTGGACAGGCTGGATCTCTGGGCTGAAGCCAACGGGATGAGGTTCAACAAGACCAAGTGCCGGGTCCTGCACTTCGGCCGCAACAACCCCAGGCAACGCTAGAGGTGTAGAGCAGTGTGGCTGAAAGGCTGTGTAGAGGAAACGGACCTGGGGGTGTTGGTCAATGCTCAGCTGAGCATGAGCCAGCAGTGTGCCCAGGTGGCCAAGAAGGCCAATGGCATCCTGGCTTGTATCAGAAATAGTGTTGCCAGTAGGAGTAGGGAAGTCATTCTCCCTCTGTACTCAGCCCTAGTGAGGACCCACCTCGAGTACTGTGTCCAGTTTTGGGCCCCTCACTGCAAGAAAGACATTGAGGCCCTGGAGCGTGTTCAGAGGAGGGCACGGAGCTGTGAGGGGTCTGGAGCACAGGCCTTATGAGGAGCGGCTGAGGGAGCTGGGATTGTTCAATCCGGAGAAGAGAAGGCTCAGGGGAGACCTCATCGCTCTCTATAACTCCTGAAGGGAGGTTGTAGTGAGCTGGGGGTCGGCCTCTTCTCCCACGGAACTAGTGATAGCACAAGAGGGAATGGCCTCAAGTTGCACCAGGGAGGTTCAGGTTGGATATGAGGAAAAATTTCTTCTCTGAGCAGTCAGGCGCTGGCACAGGCTGCCCAGGGAGGTGGTGGAGTCACCATCACTGGACGTGTTCAAGAAATGTGTAGATGTTGTACTGAGGGACATGGCTTAGTGGGCAATTTAGTGGGTAGGGGGTTGGTTGGACTTGCTGATCTTGGAGGTCTTTTCCAACCAACCCTGGTGATTCTATGATTCTGTGATCACCAATACATATCAACAAAACGGTGGCCAAATGTTATCTTGTGAAAGATTCTTTGCATGCTGTGGATGAAACCAAATTGCCTCAAGCACAAACGCAGCACAGGATTTTAATCCAAAATCAGTGTCTTGGTTGAGATAATGACAAAATAATCAGTAACATCTTTATATGAGGCTCCCGTATTTCTGCCAGATGATGCTCCAGATAAACACAGACATCTCATGCAGCAGTTGCATGGTGATCATTGTGTACACACATCGGATTTACTGAGCACTCAGGGAAGGGATAAGGCATGATACAGATGTGCCTGGAACTCCCAGGAGTGGCTGAACACACAAAGGCTGAGTGCAGATATCATATGCCAGGGCTTTGAAGCTTCCAAGTCTGTTGGATCCATTGGTTGTAAAAAAAAAAAAGTCTACACACGTCTTGGTCTCCACTAAGGACTCCTGGATACTGACAGTGCTTTCTGAGATACTTATTGCTAGGTTACACTCTTTGAATAGACAACCACACACCCACAGATGCTGAAAAAAAAAACCCCAAACCAACCCACATCAGATTCTGGTTTTTGGACTGGAAAAATTTATGTGTGGAAAAGGAGGACTTGCTGAGGATTGATGATTCTAGCATCACTCCCCAGAGCTTGAGGTCTGTAACGTTAAAGAAATGGCACACCTCTGTATCTCTGTCTTCTTCTGCTCCCTAGCAATCTGAACAGCACTGCGCTACACGCTGCTGGTCAGCAGGGCTAGTGGCTGAAGACAGAAAAGCGATGCATCACAACGCACCTGCAAACCACTTTGCACAGGGGCTGCTCCAAAAGTAATGCCTCCTATTTTGTGACGGCCCATGACATCAGAGTGTGTGCTGGTGGTGTGGCAGTAGGGGTAGCACCTACCCACCAACATTGCGTTCCTTTTTGTTGCTGGGCTACAAATGGCAGCAATCTGACTGAACGGGATCTGGCATGGAAGTGTGAATGAAGTACATGTGTGTCCCTGAATTCCTCCACGTGGATAAATGGCACCCACTGACATCCAGTGACGCTTGGTGGTGCCTTTCAGCGGCGGTGGCAGGGACAGTGGGTGAGCTCCGCTTGTGCAGATGTTAATGAGCACAGCATGCAGGCTCTTGTTCCTTGCTGATGAAAATGCAGAGCTAATGGTGGTGACTATGTTGAAAACATGGGCTTTGTAGCTGAGAATTTCTCTGTCAAATAGTGTTATTGTGCTCTTTGTATCTGATGTAGTTTCAACTGAAAAAAAAAAATAGGAAGCATTACTTTCAGAGCAACCTAGGTAGATAAGATTTATGATTAATTTAATGTATGGATTCCAAGTGCTTTAAGATCCCCTGAGTCAGCAGCAGGCTCTGTGCAGTTGATTTGCTCCTTGCTTCTGATGGATGTCCAGGTAAGTTTTGCTAACCAGAACTGTGATCCTAAGCACAGATGTGCTCCTGCACCCGCTGCCCAGCAGCTCTTGCCACCAGTGATGCCAGATACAGCGGAGAAGGTCTCACTGAGAAGGTCTCACCGGGGTTTCAAGGAGGCTGTGTCATACACTCGTGAGACTTTCCAGTGCTGCCTGAAAGTCACATTAAATGCAGAGGAATGCACCCTGCCTGCCCTGCAAAGCACACAGACGTTATGCGCTTTTCCGATCTGTTTGCCTTAAAACACCTGTAATCAAAACACATCACTACGAAAGCCTGCGAAATGCACTTCAGCCAAACAGAATTTAAACTGTTAAGAAGAGACAGTACCAATAGCAGTGGATGCACACTTTGGAGCAGCATCATGTCTGCTAGGGTAGGTATAACATGGGAGAGCAACGCAGCACTGCCAGCCCTTGGAGGTCTGGACATTTCTGGCAGCGGCATCCCAGTGCTGCCCCAGGACCCGTGGTAAGAACGGCTCTGCCTTCACCTCTCTGTGATGTTGGATGGCAGTGCTGCTGCACAGGAAAGCCCCGGGATCCCAGCTCCAGAATGACACAGCTGTGGTTCGGATTAACTCAGGAGTACGGCAGATTTCGTTGCATTTGTAGTGTCTCTCAGGGCTGACTCTTTTCATTTTGCAAGGAAGAAAAAGAATCAGGCAGGAGCTGGCTGCTTCATTCAGCACTGCACGGCGTGAGCTGCAGCACGAGTCACCTCATCCACTTCAGTTTCTACAGAGACAAAACTCCCTCCTCTAATCTTGATGGTTTCTTGTCAGCAAGTGTGAACACACCGAGAACCGAACCCTTCCTTGCACCGATTGTTCTGTAAACGACAGATTCAGAGGAACACGACTTAGAAAAATGAAATAAAACAAAAAAAAAAGGGAACGACACAAAGGTCTGACAGAGATGTAAAAGGCATTCCGGTGCGGTAGGGTGGGTGGTCGGCTTGGAAGCTGTTAACGCTTTCAGCACACATCGCACAGGACTGGCGATGCTCGTGCAGACACGGCAGCCTCGTAGCATCGCGTTGAGAACAGCTCTGCCAAGCGGCTCACCTGCGTACTGAATCACAGCCAGCTGTATCTCACTGCCCGGCACCCCGGAGCGCTGCGGTGCTCCGGCCATACGCCCACGCTTTGCTATGAATCTCACTGGCACTTTAAGGACAAGGTAGATAGATATCCTCAGATTTTACACACCGGGAAGCAGAAGCCAAATTCACCGAGGGAGACGCTCCCAGCAGCTCGGGGCGTGAGCTGAATGGCAGGTGGAATTCCCAGCTCAGAATGCCCAGAAATCAGTGAAGCTGCGCTGCGAGCCACACACTATAGCAAAGCACGCGATAGAGAAGCCACCCAACGCAGGTGAGAGCTGCGGGACGCTGAAAATGAGATGTTTCCAAAAACAGTCGCCCACCTGCTTGCCCAGCTCCCATGAGAAAAAAATACACTCACAAGACTGACAGCAAAATGAAGTCTTTTTTGCAGAAAGTCCTCCGGCTGCGAAACCTTGACTGCAGCATTTGCGGTACCAACCGTGAAAATTCTCTTTGTGTTTGGAAGCAAATGATCGGCTTTCACGCCAAATACAAAGCATTTTAGCAGGTGCTTTTTTAACTTCACCGCTTGCAGCCCAGCTAAATTAAAATCTTTGCTATTGTCACGGCAGCGTTAAGGTGAAGAAGCACGGCGCGTTGAAGTGAAGCCGGAAGACACCGCCTGGTTCAGGCAGCCTCCAGTTAGCAGAGAACATATCTGAGTGGGAGACACGCAGCCAGGCGCTGCGCCTGCTTTAAATAACTGCAGGGTTGCCCTCCTTCCCAATGCTCTCCCGTTTTTGGAACCAGTCTCCCCGCTTCCCCGGAGGACGAAGTGCAGCGGCGCTCACCAGCAGGGACAAGAGCGCCCCCAAGCGGTCATTAGCGCGGATATTAATTAAACTTGTTAATGCATCTGCTGTCTTAAGACAGCCTGCTCAGAGAGCTAATTAGCATATGCATGCGCGTGCGCTGTATGCTGTTGGGGCTTCCTCAGCGCAGCGACAAGACTGTATATTGTTTATTCACTAAAACCCCTGTTGATTTAATAGAAATAATACTTGCCGTAGTTCAGGGCAAAATAAATCCTTCAGGTGCGATGTTGAAAATTTTCAGGCAATTTCTCCAGAAAGACAGAGAAAAACACAGAGAATAACATTTTCTCTCTCTATCAGAGGCCTTATTAGGACCTGTAGCAGAAGTTAGGGGATATCTGCGCAGAGATGAGAAGAAAGCAGTGTGGCTTTTGTAAAAGGAGTCGTGTTTGCAGATCTCTACAGATCCCCATGGAGTTCTCTGAAGGAATCGTGGGAAATGGACGCTTCTGTTTAGTCACACATTTTAAAAGCAGCCTGAGCACAGCATTCACTGTAATGCAAAAGTTAGCATGTGATAACCATGAGACGTGAAAGCACAGCCAGAAGTACTGCATCGGCACATCCAATAACTTGCAGGCGGCTCCGGCCAAGTGATCCGGGTGAGCTTTGTCCTGGGCAGGAATTACAGCACCAGGGTGCCAAGGTGTGAGACACAGCCGGAGGCTCACTTCGCAAAAGGAGAGGACTGGGAAGAATCGTTTGAATGGGAAGGGGATGGGAAGCATGCTGGGATTTCCCGGGCGAGCACATGAGTCAGCACGGCGTGTGTGCCACGTGAGGAGCAATGCAGCCGCTGTGCTGCCTAAGTGAAGGTGATTTTGTGTGGTATGCATACGTATTGATGTTTTTTTTTACCTATTTGCACATCTGTTACATACCTCTTTTACGTATGCATGCACATTTTTGCATGCGTCTTTTATGTTTGCCAGTGTTCAGTTCTGAGCAGAAGAATCCCTCGGAGGAGTAAGCCAGCAAGTTTCACAGTACCGAGTGAGCAGATGAAAGGAATGAAAGAAGAAAAAAGACACAAATTTAAGTCATCGGGGCATTAGGGCTAAAGCTGAGCTTGCATCTGTGCTCTATAGTGGGAAGACCACTCCCACCGACAACAGGAGGGACAGGCCCAGGAAATAATGACAGAGGGGTAAATCACTCCGTGCTTTGGAAGGTACCATCGGAGACGGCCTCGCTCAAAGGCTGGCGCAGAGAAGCTAATGAATCCATCGGGTGTTGCCAGCACTTCACCATCTCCGTTTCTGACCTTTCCCAGAAAAGCTGCAAATGAGTAAATAAATAAACCAATGAGAAACTCGTCAATACTTCAAGGGCAGCCCAGGAGAAAAAAAAAAAAAGTGCAAAATTCGGGACCCCCTGCAAATTTCGAAAGAGAGGGAGCAACACGAAGTTCTGTTTCAAAAAATAAAATAAAATAATAATGAAAAAAAAAAAACCCTGGAAAACTAAAAATTTGGTGTGTGGGGGGGAAGCGATTTCAGGAAGATGCAAACTTTGTCAGGCCGGCACGGACGCGGAGAGGTTGATCATCAACCCGAGCGCTGCACAATGGTGGGCAGCGGCGTGTGACACGGCGCGGCCAGATGTGCGGGGAAGTGTGAATGCCTTCGCTGAAAGGAGAACCGTTCCATTGCCTCCGCATTCACACAGGGGGCTGAAAACAGCGAGCCTTTGACCCCTGATGTAATTAAAACTTTGGCTGAGGGAAACTGTAGTCTCCTGCAACAAAAGCGGGGTGGTTTCGCAAGATCTCAGATCTGCCCGGGAAGAGACAAAGATCCCCCTCCCCCCAGCGCTCCCCTCCCCCAAATGGCCCCAGGCCCCGGGCAATCGCTGGACATACCACGACCTTCTGAAAAGGGACTCTGGGAAGCGGCCAGCCCAGGAAAGAAGCGATCTCAGACACAAATGCAAGGATCCCTCTTTACCTTTCTGCTCGGGGCAAGGCACGCATCAGCCGGGAACATTGAGATGAAGGGGAATTAGCACAGTAATGCAGTCAGTGTCTCAGGCCTGTATGGAAGAAAAAGGAGTCACGAGCATCAGTAACTCTCCCAGTTTTCCTAGTGAACGGTTTCAGTTTAACCGGGGTATCAGAACCTTTGAAACCCACTTTTTTGTTCCAAGAAAGACATCTGCAGGTTGGAGCGCTGTGGTCAGTGCTATTCCTTCCCTCCAAGCAAAAACAACGTTTCCCCTAGGCAAGCAAAACAAAATCAACTGACCCAAGGAATCCAAGCAGCGACTTAAGACCCTGATCAATAATTATGGTCAGGTCACACGCAGGGGACACACTCAGATCACATTCGAAATTCAAATGTTGTGCATGGTGTAGCACCTCAGAATTACCTCCTTCTAGCCCTGCACTGCTACAGGCAGTTTTAAGCCATATGTTGGTTCCACATTTTTTCTCACAACTAGGTTGTTGTGAGCCTAGAATAAATGTGACACGTTACATGTTACCTAAAATACACAGGCCAGTTATGAAGATCAGCTCCGCATCCTCCCTCAGCGCACTGAATCAGCCACGGTTCTGGGTAGCATCCATCCTGAAGAGCAGAACAGGGCCCTGCAGTGCACGCGGGAGGAAATCACCAAGATCTGACCAGACCTGGGGGCAGCAAGCACTGAAACGTTTTGCAGAGATTTGCAAGTATCGGAGGAGCTCTTCTTTCTGAAATCCTGGAAACTGAGATGTGATTTTCTTGCTGCAGCCAACTTCATCAGCTGTTGTACGGCCTTCTCTTCCAGCTACTACGCACACTGGAACAGTTCAGTGTGCGTAGTACATCATAACGTGTGCTAATCATAAAGACAATCTCTTTATGGTATTGCTAAAACAAAGAAAAAAAAAAAACAGCGTAATACTTTGAATAATGTAGAGCAGAAATCTGAAGTTTCTTTGTAAATGCTTACATTCTCAGTCTCCTTAAATACTTCAGGAAGACCAGAAGTCTGCACTTTATTCCAGAACACTCGGCCTTTCACCATCACTACGGCCAGATCTGAGACTAGTATAATAGATGGCATATTGATTTTCTGTCTCAGAAATGCCCGAGCTCCTCTTAATAGAAAGGAAAAGGTAATTAAAGAATTAGGCAAAGTTTCTTAAGGTTTCTGTGTTGCTATGGGAAAGGTTCCTGCATGCATTAAATAACTGACAAAATAGGAATATTGATGGGGGGGGGGGGAAATGCATCTGTTCACACATCCCTTTCATGCGATATGCGAATATTCCTGCAGAACAAAACAAGCAGGGATATAAAAGCAGAGGCTGAGTGGCGCTTTAAGGACAAAAGGGTCATTAGCAGGGTGCTGCTGTTCAGGAATTCCAGCCTGATAGCTTGCTTTTCTTTTTTTTTTTTTCCTTCCCCTTTTAACTTTATCGCTCAAGTCGGAATTCACAGAATTCACGACACTTGAGAGCAGCCTTCCAACCCGTTTCTGTAACGCTGTCTACCGGCCGTGGGTGAGGTCAGGAAAACCTGCCGGTGCCTTAGTGTCAGGGGGAAAAAAAGGGGAAAAAAAGTATTCTTTCCTACCTTCCTACTCTTTTCGTTATTCTTCGCATTGAAGGTGGCATCCAAGGCTGCTGCGCTTCCCAGTTCCTGTTGCTTCGCCACATTTCCCCCCCTCTTTCTGTGGATGGGAGGTGGATTTTCCTGGCAAACTCCTGAAGGAGCGTTTCTTTTTCTGGATTACCAGCCAACAACAAAAGTGTGCAGTCAGCTTGGTGGTGACCTCTGACACTGCAAAAAAACCAACATTTTTCGTCATGCCTTGACATTTGCTTGTTCATCGATGTGAAATCGGTGATTGCTGTCGGTATTAAAGGTAAACACATTGGAGTCCTGTTCAGGAAAAGTAGTAAGAGAAGTAACGTACAATTCTAGAAAATAAAAGAGGCTTACGTTGTAATTTCCCATTCTATCATGCTCTGTAAATAGAAAATAACAATGCGCTTGCATGAAGATATCCCGTCAGGGAAGAACGCCGGCTTTTGTCTTTCAACATTTGCACTTCAATTCTCGCCTACCTGTTCCTTTCAGATGCATTGCTCAAGCACTCAACGCCCTTCCTCCATTATTTGTCTGCCCAACCAAGATGATCTGCATCAATTAGGAGCCGGTTAATGGAGCATGAAGACAGGTCACATTACTATGGAAATCCCCTCCTACAGCCAGCGAGCAGATGAGGAAATCTGGCGGAGAGATGAGAATCGATTTTCCCTGCGTGCCCCACTCTGTCCACCAGGATGACTCAGTGCGGCCCTCCGACCCAGGCGCTATGGCAGAGGTGAGTGCAGGCAGGGAACACGGACCTCAGGCAGCTGCACTCCCTTCATCTTCCCCACGTCGCACGCTTCTTTTTTCACCAAGAAGCCAGGAGTGCCTTCCCATTTATTTAGGATAACGCTAAAGAAATAGGTGCATCCAACTAAAAACCCACTGGAAGCCTAATCTCAAAAGGCACGGTATTTTTTGCCTCATGTCCCCAAGGATGCAATAAATGTCTTCTCTCCAATAAAAACGTTTGAAATCATTGGGCAAAATCCAATTCCTTAGTCATGCTAAGGGGAAGCAGCCAACCACTTAATCAGCCTGTGCGTATTGGCGGGTCAGCTGCTGACTACACAACTCAAATGCGGCTAAAATTCATGCTGCCACCTGAGCCATCAGGGGGAGAGATTTTTCTGCATTGCCACTCCCTTCAGTAGACAAACCCAAGGAAAATGGGATGACATTGGGTCTGTTTCTCGTGGAGCAAATACTTCTACTGAAGGGCAAAAAAAAAAAAAAAAAAAAAAGGTTTTGTTGTAGGTATGCAAGCGCATGCAGATTGCTATTAATACTTTGTGGACATAAATATACTGTGAGGGAAAACGTAGATGTGCAGCACAGCAGCTGCTCTGCAAGCGAGTCCCAGCACAGATGAATGGAGGCTGGTTTGAAAGATCCCATCACACATGGCTCCAGATAGTAAATAACAGCAGAGGCTGATTCGCAGAGAATAGGAGGAAGAGGCACACTGACTGGGATACCAAATCTACTCAGCCCTGCTTCCTCCACTGGCCACAGGCAAACGCCGAAGGAAAATGAAAAATGAGGCAAGCGCGCGCTTCCTCCTCAGCAACACTCCCACAGCCTCCAACTATTTTCAGCGCAGGGGACTGCTGCATCTTGAGAGGGTGCTCGTTCACCGACTGCGCGGCCTCTGCCCACCTTCTACCTGCAGCCTGTGCTCTGCAGGGATGCTGTATAGGTCGCTCCCAGGCACCGCACGAGGAGGGAGCTCCTGACGCGGCTCCTACCAGCACCCATCAGACGGTGTGCGCCTGGACGGTCCGCCACCAAACACTCTCTTGGAGTTCTTGGGATGGGACAGGCCTCGGGCACGGCCCTTCTGAGTAATTTAGTTTCAGGGTGCAGGGTCTGGGCCTGCTCAGCTGCTTCCCATGAGAGGCGGTGCCGGGCAGCTCAGCACTCACGCTGCTTTCCAGCTTCCTTTCCCACTTCCAGTATTCCCTTCTGAGAAGCAGGAAGCACAACTGGATGCCGTGCTCACAGTGCGAGCATCATTATACTTCCTGGCTCGCTCTCCGTCTCTTCCTGTACTATTTGCTTTGTTTTTTTTCCGAGTATGAAGATGGCAGCTATGCAGTCTGCACAAACCAAAATGCTCGCTCCTGAGGGGCAGCAACCATTTCAGATACCACCACCACCACTCAGGTGCAGTTAGGACTAGGTTTTCCCAAGTGAATCACTTACCTACCCCGAATTTCATCTTTTTTTGACTGCCTACACACTCGCAGTTCTTCATGGCTGACCCTCGTCCTTGACAAGGGCTGTCTTGCCTGCAGACGAGGATTGCAGTGCCAATTCAACAGTACTCGTGTTGCCAGCAGCCGCTGCTTACTGCTCACCTCCCTTCTTCAAGGAAATGCTGAGTTGTCAAGTGCCACTTGTGAAGCTGCTTCCCCAACACTCAGCTGCTCATTGACGCTCTGCTCAATGGGCACGAATTAATGGAAGTCTTCCCGTGCTTCAAGGACAGCCACAATGGGCTACCAGCAGCCAAGGAACTGCAGCCACAAACTGCCCGGCATGCTGCACCTGAAGAACTGCCTCAATGTGGTCCACCCACCTGATGATGGTATGGTGTGACTTTTGGGTGGTCCAGTGTGCTGCTAGGTGTCAGAGAGAATGATCTTTATGGGTTCCTTCCATCTTGGGATATTCTTTGGTTCTGTGGTTACCTCTCCTATGAGGACAGGCTGAGAGAGCTGGAGCTGTGCAGCCTGGATGAGAGAAGGCTCCAGGAGAGCCGAGAGTGGCCGCTCAGCATCTAAAGGGGGGCTGTAAGAAGGAAGGAGACAGACTTCAGCAGGGCTTGCTGTGACAGGACCAGGGGAAATGGTTTCAAACTGACAGAGGGCAGAGTCAGATTGGATATAAGGAAGGAGTTTTTTTTACGATGAGGGTGGTGAGGAACTGGCACAGGTTGCCCAGAGAGGCGGTGGATGCCCCATCCCTGCAGACGCTCAAGGTCAGGCTGGGTCTGAGCACTGACGGAGCTGCGGGTGTCCCTGTGCATTGCAGGGCAGTCGGACCAAACGAGATGCCCTTCAAAGGTCTCTTCCAACTTAAAGGATTCTACGGCTGTATGACTATTAACTCACGTGCAGCCGTTAAAGCATGCATATTTAATAATACGAGTATAAGCAATACGGTGCGCATTGCCTTCTTTTGACTGTGAAAACCAGGAGCGCTGTATTTGATTCATTCCGGCAGGAAGGACAGCTGGGGAGGATATTCTGCTCAGACTGCCTAGTCAGGATGATCCTGAGAAAAAGACAAACCCACAGAGCATTGCTCTACGACTGCTCCCCTGCTCAAGCGCCGCCTGCATTGCACGGCTCGTCGCGGCCTATTTTGTTTAAGGGCCTGGCCTCTGAATTTGCTTTTGTTTATAGATTCTTCTAATCCTAATTCCGATTTGGTTGCATAACGGCAATATCCTCCTATGCTCAAAACCCTTTAATGGTACCAAACGCAGCTTCAGCTCGCGGATGACACAAAGAGCACCGCTCCAAAGTTCACTTCCCCCTGACGGAGCGAGAGAAACGCTCGCACGAGAAGAACACCGCAAAGGAACCCAACCGGACAGAAGCGTTTTCAAGCACACGACCGATTGTTCTCGAAACGTGCGACCGTTTTGCAGACAAAAGAACTCCGTTTTAAGAATTCCCCCGGCCTGAGCTGCCCGCAGAATACCCGCTGCCATCGCGGTGCCCGTCAGCGGAGAGCCGGGCGGGGAGAGCAGCGCGGGCAGCACGCCGGCTGACGGCGCGGGCCATTTCCTGCGGGGCAGCGCCGCGATTTACATGAGTCCCTCCCGCCCGGCTGGGAGGCACCGGGACATGCCCATTGCGGTACTTTCCGGCTTCCTGCAGAAAAGCCAGCGTGCGGCGGGCGGGCCGCTCATTATGACTCGGCGATTCATGTTTCGGGGGCAGGTTCCGGGATGTGCCATCAGCAGCGCGGCCCCGCAGACGGCGCAGCCTCTCAGCGTGTCCGCATGGGCGCTGAGCACGCCTCTCCCGCCCCGTTCCCGGCAGCAGGACCCGGCGGTCGCGGCGCGGGGCCGAGCGCACGTGCGGGCCGTGCCGTGCAGGTAATGGCGGCCGCGCGGGGCGGGCGGGCCGCGTGCCGCCCTGGGCGCTCCGTTTCCTCTCGTCAAGGACGCGCCGCTCGGGAGGGCCGGGGCGCGTGTGCGGGGCCGGGAACGGGCGCTGCCCGCGGAGCTTTGTGGGGAGTCACGGCGGGGCAGTAAGGAGGAGCTGTGGGTTTTTTTTTTTTTTTTTTTCCTCTTTCTTTTTTTAGAACGTGGTGCTTTTTACTCGGGAAAGGGGGGAAAAAAAAAAAATTTTTTTTTTTTTGGTTTTAAATTCGGATGAGGAGAAGAGGTGGATCTGGACGCGGGGCCGGACGCGCGGCGCTCTCCCCTCAGGCCGCGGGGAGCCGGGGCCGTGTGCCGCGCCGAGGACAAAGGGTCACCGCGGGCTGCGCGTGACGGCGCTGCCCCGCCGTTTTTTTTTTTTTTCCTTCTTTTTTTCTTTTCTTTTTCTTTTTAACCGCGTTGCTCGAACGGGGCCGCGGCCGCCGCAGAAAGCGCTCGAACGCCGCGCGG
>NC_034438.1:70072935-70074297 GCF_002078875.1 Numida meleagris
GGCAGCGGCGGGCGCTGAGGCGGCGCGGCGCGGTTTGTCTTCCGCAGGCGGCGCGCGGGCGCGGGGCCCCCCCAAGGTCGTGGACACGGGAGGGGGCTTCTTCCTGGAGGAGGAGGAGGAGGAGGAGGAGCAGCGCGGCGGCGCCGAGAGGATCGTGCATCCCCCCGGTAACGGCGCGGGGCGGGGGCGGGGGGACGCGGGCAGGGCGGTTCCGCGAGTTTTTTTTTTTTTTTTTTTTTTTTTTCCCGGGTTTTTTAGTTCCCTCCTTGTTCTCCCTCCCCCCATTCTTCCCGGCGCGCCGCGCCGCGCGCACCACTCTGCGGGCACTGCGGGACGGGAAAGTGGGGCACGGCGCTGCCCTCCCGGTAAGCGCCATTTCTGCCTTTTCTTCCGCGATTCCGGATTCTCCCATTTGCGGCCGACTGCCCCGCACTGCTGCAGCGGCCGGGCGCTGTGCGGCGGGTGCCGACGTGCTGCGTCGGGATCCTCTTCCCCGGCAGCGAACGGAGGCGTCGCGGTCCCGAAATAGATGCCGGTTCTTTTCTGGGAATGCCTTTGTCTCGCTTTTGTTCTGCGCTGGATCAGCCGCAGAGCCGTGGTGCAGTGTCCCTCTTTGTTAGGGCTGGCCGGCGGATTCCATGCAGGGAGCGGAGCAGCCCGTAGCTCCGTGCTGGCTGCCGGGATGGGCTTTTTCTTTTTTTTTTTTTTTTTTTTTTCTTCTTTTCTTTTTCTTTCTTTTTTTTTTTAAATCTTCCTTTAATTTTTATTTTTATTTTTTTTCCCCAAGAGAAAAGGCGCGGGAATGCGGGACGCCTTTGCTGCGGGTGGTTGGTGCTGTGTAATTTATGATGTCATTGTCCTAAGGAAGCGGCTTTTGCTCGGGAGCGCTGCCGTGCATTGCGAGGCGTGATGTAAGAGCACGCCATGCGGAGCGGGCTGAGCCGGATAAGATGTCGGCCGGGCGCTATTAAAGATGGATGATGCCGCACGCCGCGAATTAACTTTCTCTTCCAGGTTTTATTCACGTTCTTCCCCGTTGCAGCGCGATCTAAGAGGAGCGCGTAAGGCGTTGGTTTTTGCTAGGATGGTTTTCTTTCCGTTTTTATCGAGCCTTCCCCCGTAGCAGCGGTTCCCCCCCGTCAGCTGTCGGTGTCACGCGGAACACGAGCGGACGGCGCTGAGCACCCGGCGAGGACAGCACCCGGCCGGCGCAGGACGAGCCTGGGCTTGGAGCAGTGCTGAGAGGGCTTGGGGAGAGGATTGTAGTGGAGCTCCATCCCCATTCCACTCCTAGCAGCTCTCTGGCCATCCACCCCCGCTGCCGCCGGCCGAACACGGAGCCGTGCCCTCCGACCCCCCCCC